>NC_048580.1:40617127-40859627 GCF_013265735.2 Oncorhynchus mykiss | reverse complement strand
AGAGAGGGAGAGGTTAGAGAAGAAGAGGAGGTGATAGGACAGAGAGGGAGAGGTTAGAGAAGAAGAGGAGGTGATAGGACAGAGAGGGAGAGGTTAGAGAAGAAGAGGAGGTGATAGGACAGAGAGGGAGAGGTTAGAGAAGAAGAGGAGGTGATAGGACAGAGAGGGAGAGGTTAGAGAAGAAGAGGAGGTGATAGGACAGAGAGGGAGAGGTTAAAGAAGAGGAGGAAGTTAGGAGAAAGAAAGAAAGAAAGAAAGAAAGAGTAACAGGAATAAAGGGGCTGCAGAGAAGGGATAGATGGGGGAAGGTAGAGGAGAGTAGCAGAGCAGAGCAATTTACATTTACCCATAATCCTCTTGATGGAATTAACTCCTTTTATAACTGTCACTTCAATTAGTGCCCCAATACCTGAGGTTAACTAATGACTCTGTGTTTCCTGACTGAATTAATCTATTTCCCATTTTTATCCATTAAAAATAACTTAATTCAAACAGTACGCTAAAATGCCTTTATAGGACCCTTAGCTCTGGGGAACAACTTAACCAACAACTCTAGGGCCAAGAGCCATATAAAGTTAATTGAATAATGCCACTAATTAAGTAACTTGATAATTGGCCAAGACAAAGCCACACTGGTCTGGGACCGTCCAATAAGGATTAACTTAGTGCCACTTTTTAAGAGAAGGGAGTCTTTTCCAACAGAGCACCTCCACTGTTAAAGTGTTTGAGTGTGTGTGTAGCTGCAGGAAGTAGGAGTGTGGAAAAATCGGATTTTCTTCACAAAAGTAGTGCATTGGGCCTGCGACTATGTATGTGTGCGCATAGGCCTCTGGTCAAAAGTAGTGTACTATATAGGGTATAGGGTGTCATGTGGGACCCAGACAAAGATAGCCAATTATATGCAGTGGGGTACTATGGGGTGCTCGGACTAAGAGTGGTGGAGAAAAAGAGCTGATGCACCGCGGGGTTTGATATTACAAGAGGGGGGTTTTAAAGTATGGTCTGTGTGTGTGTGTGTGTGTGTGTGTGTGTGTGTGTGTGTACCTCTCTGTGTGTGTGCATGCCAGTCTGTGTGTGTGTATGGGGATGGCAGCTGGGAAGCAGACACAGTCCAGAAGAACTGCACCCTAGCAACTACGCTTTTCAGCAGATGGCAGCTCCGTAGCAACAGCCACCCTACATCACAATGGCCCCTGCCTGGTAACATCTCCATCACTCCATAACCTCTGGCACGGAGGATGAGATATGGATGGTGTTATTTGGGGGAATGACAGATTCAGAGGGAAAGCAAGACAGACATTCAATCCTCTTCACCACTGCAGACAGACACTGTGAAACCACTGTTTCCCGTGAGTGTATGTGTGTGTGTGTCTATAACCACTTTTTCCTGTGTGTGGGTTTGCAGTGCACAGTGAATCAGGGTGGGAATGTGGACAGACCGCTAGGCCACTGTGAGAAATCAGTATGATGTCTGTGGTCAGGCTCAGTGCCTCGGGCCCTGGTGGAGAGAGGTGGACAGAGGAGTAGGGCAGTTAAGGTAGGAGGGAGGGTTGGTTGAACTCTGTGGTGTGTTTGTGTGTGTGTCTGGCATGACTGTGTGTGCTGTAATAATTCATGGGGCATTACCGGCCCCCACACATACAGACCATGACCCCTTGATTATCTCTATTGGCTTGACGGGACGGGCTGCTCCTTCCCAGTTGGCCTGCTAGGATCTCATTTAGATGAAATCATCTTCTAAACCACAGGACTGCTGCAGAGATAGAGTCCTCAATGACAGCACAGCCATGCTCGCTGAACAGACTTCACACAGCCTGCCTTGATGCTTGCTGCTCATAGGGTGGAATAGGGGCCCCGCTTTAAGTATTGTTTGGTACGAGGACAGGGGTGACGGTGCACTGCAAACCCACACACAGGAATGTCGGGTACACAGGAATGTCGGGTACCCTCTCGTCATTGCTTTGTCACCCCTTGCCAGGTCGCAATTGTAAATGAGAACTTGTTCTCAACTTGCCTACCTGGTTAAATAAAGGTGAAATAAATAAATAAAATTGTTAGAAATAAAATATCTCGGCGAAACACGAAATACTGCATTGTAATTGGAACTATCAAAAAAAAGGCATGTTTCTATACGTTGATCATTTGCAAACGACTTTGTGGGGAAAAACAGCGACTAAGCCTCCAACGGTTAAACATCACTATACATTCTAGAGATTCTCTGGTGTGCCATCAATGCCAATCTTCTGTTATGGAAGGCGATTACATGTGCGTGTGTTTGCATTGTTCATAGACATCTGGCAGAAACCTTAACTAGCAACTTTGCTAAATGTGAGCACCGAGTGGGTAGAGTCCATATGTCAAAATAGCATGTGCACTCTACTTGTCTGTCCAACTGTGGCTCTGTGTCTACCTACAACCTACCTTATCAACCGGGATCACACAAAGGCTGGGGTCATTTAAATTGGAGTATATCAGTGGGACATTGTCTACATGCAAACCGCTGCAGAATTTAGATAGAGACAAAGAGGGAAAATGGGGTGTTTTTGGTTTTAATTACAGCAATAGCGGGCAAGGGCTCAGCTCTGACACACCAGCACAGGAATGTTTATTTGCTGCAGTTTAGGAGCAATGGTGGCTTACGGGAACTCTGACACATTCCTGTGTCACTCTCTCACTCTCTCTGACACACACACACGCGCTCATGCCCACATGTGAGTGAGCACACACACAACCACCCTGACCCTTCTAGGTCCTTTCCACAACCACTAGCACACACCTAAACACCTAATAAATGTGGCATCTCAAACATTAAACATCCTAATCTGACATTGCTGACATCATTATCAGACATTGTGATACTGTGACTGACTTCCCTAGAAGACGCTAGCACAGCAATGACTCAGTGGGAGATGTTTAATGTATCATATAATTAACTACACACTCCAAAGCAGGAGAGAATTGCCCACGAGTGTGTGTAACCAAAGACACTTTTGGTGTAACTCCGTATGACTGTGCATTGAGTGGGTGTGAATTTGATGGTAAAAGCACGATTTTTTCATCAGTAAGTCAAAGTTCTCTGGTCCCATCCGTTCTCCTCGCTGAAGTGTCTGGCAGCCGGCCCCTGTAAAGAAGACATTTCTTTTGGCACTCGGGTTTCTAACGGCAGTGACACAGGGGACAGCCAACCACAGGAGCCACACATCTTCCAGTCAGCGTGCACGGGGAGAACTGCTGCTTGCATAACTGGCCCTCCTCCAACACATACACAGGAATGAAAGCACATGAAAGCAGACATCCACACAGGCAGGCTCACATACACACACAGAAGGAACGTTTACACACACACAAACACTCCCTGCTGCCCCCACCCTTTTCTCACTGCTCTGCTCACCAAACTCTGTAATCGCTTCCAGACGCAGTGTTATCCTGTCTCAGCCTGGCTGACAATGAGGTTAAGTCCCAAATGGCACCCTATTCCCTATGCACCATCCATGGGGCTCTAGTCAATAGTAGTACACTACATAGGGAACATGGTGCCATTTGTGATGGAAGCCAAGGTTTGCACCCTCCAAATATGTCCCCTCTCTTTCACCAACTTTCTCAGGGCCAGGACTCAAGTTACTTTAATATCAGGTGATATAACTTACAGAGGCCTAATACTGTGACATGTCAACATTGCAACGGCCTAGCCCTAACCAGTCCTTTATGTAGGCTATCCTAAGCATTTATGTGAGACTGTAATTTAAATGTTTTGAATATAAAACTGTTATGAATGACTAACAATTGCTGCAAAGAAAATGCTGTCAGTGTAATGGCGATTCCCACCACTTTCACAGTTCATGATGCATCCAAGTAGAATTTGCCTTCAGTAGATTTAGTTAGATGATGTTTCCATTTGCTATAGGATATAAAGTTCAAATACATTTTGTTAAGCGCCTACCGTATAAATGGGGAGTAGAGGTGTAATCCATGTTGTTCTAGTGAGACGGTAAGAACCGCTCCACAGAGTTTTCAAACCGACCGCGGTCACCTCTCACCTGTTCAAACCTCTGGTTCAAACACTTTCTCATCACTGGTCATATGATCAGTGACCTATCACCCCACGTGAGCTCCTAGAAGTGTATTTCTTTGCCCTAGTGCAAAACAAGCTCAAACCGACCCCGAGGAGACAACATGCACACATACATGACATTAGCACATAAGCAGGACAGAATGGTTCCATGGGGTGCGTCAAGTAAATCCACAGTGGTTGGCATCCAGTAAATGTTGCATTACCGTCACCTACTACACTTCGCTTTTCTAAAAAAATAAAAAATCAACAACAACAAAAAAAGTACAACAAATACCTTACCATCTACCACTACACACACCAAAAATTATTATAAGTACCATATATTTAGTCCTACCTCAGGCCAACAGCCTGAAAGGATGGGACATCACCACTTAACACACCCTGTAATTCTTGCACACCCAAATACCACTCTGCAGCTGCCACCACAACCTCTATTTTCTGTGACTTTACATTCCATCCCTGCAGTACAGTTGATAAACATTACTATAAATGCCAAAAATCCAATTTTACTGAAACATATATCACTCTGTGCTGGTACAGATCTACTACTCACACCACTCCTCTGATCCCTCCCCCTTGACCCATCTTCCCATCTTCCCTTACTTTCTTCACTGCCTCAGCATATGACAACTTCTGCACTACTCTAACCCTGGAAACCTCAACCTACCCAGCCCCATGAGCACCCTTACAATTAACACATACCACTACTTTCAAAGCTTGATAATTAGTTGATTATTTGAATCAGCTGTGTAGTGCTTGGGCAAAAACCAAAACGTACACCCCTTGGGGTCCCGAGGACCGAGTTTGGGAAGCCCTGCCTCCCCCTCTGCTGTACCAGCTCATAAACCAGTCAATGCCGACATCTAGCGAACGTCCACACAAAACGCACATGTGGTCTGCACATGCGCACTGCTCTCCCGTCGGACGGAAAATACGCATGAATTTTCTTCCCACTTCCGTCTCGTTCTCTTTCCAGCCTTCCATGCCACGATGGTAAGAGCGCGTCTGATTCTTCTACAGGCCCAGCATGTTGAGTTTGAAAATACACACCAAAATACACCGCCGAATTGGTCATTTACTTGTAGAAAATAATCATATGTAGTCCTTTCTTCATAATTTGGGTACGAAAAGTGTTTATATTTGGTATATTAGTTGTAAATATGGTTCGCTAACTAGCTACAACAAGCACGCGTTAGCGTATGTGTGCTTGATAACCTGTTATGGGTCGTTTGTTGAAAATCATGGAGCTAAACTGTTATAGTAATTAGGCGCATAATCCGTCCTCAGAGCCGTTGAAGTACTCGATAACGTTATTAACATTAAGAGTGTAGGAAACAAACTAGCCGTTTACCTTAACTAAGCCTACCAAGTACCCGTTTTTCCAATGAGCAAATAGGCTTCTGAGTACGTTCGTTGTCAGAATTATGTGGCGCAGGTGAATAGGTAAACCAGTATCTATGTATGCGGGTGTTGATGTTAAAAACATTTCCCCAAATATTGTGAGTTAGATACGATCTGTGGGGAACGGACGTGACATGATCTGTTCAGGAACGTTCTGTGGGTAAAGTTGTCAAGTCGTGTTGCAGGCGCACACATTGGTTTCCGTAGCCACCATTAAAATAACTGGACATCTCATCCACCTCTCCCCAGACTAAGAAGAGAAGGAATAACGGCCGTGCCAAGAAGGGTCGTGGACATGTCCAGCCCATCCGCTGCACTAACTGTGCCCGGTGTGTGCCTAAGGACAAGGCCATCAAGAAGTTTGTCATCAGGAACATTGTCGAGGCTGCTGCGGTGAGGGACATCACAGAGGCCAGCGTGTTTGACTGTGAGTAGCTGCTGAATGATGTTGTCAAACATACAAATATCTACGTTTTTGTGTTGGCAAATGTACTTGCATGTATCTGGTGCATTGGGATGATTATGCTGGGGGAAATGTGAAAGTATTGGGCAAGTGCTTTTGTATTTTTTTCCCTGTACATGTGGCTGTATTGAATGACCTAGACTACAGTGGATTACAGTTAAATAAATAAAACATTTAATCATTTAAATGTAGTATCAATATTCTGGCCCAGCTGTGAGGTGCCATTGATCTGACCTTGCCCTTATTGTTGTCTCCCTTCAAGCATATGTGCTGCCCAAGCTGTATGTGAAGCTGCACTACTGTGTGAGCTGTGCCATCCACAGCAAGGTGGTGAGGAATCGCTCCACTGAGGCCAGGAAGGACCGCACACCACCACCTCGCTTCAGGCCCAGTGTAAGTTATAGACCCTTAACTAGGAACTAAAAGGAGTAAACGGCCTCAACAGTGCACCTCCCTTAATTAAACTACTGGAAGTACTGCGTTGGATGTGATGGCAGAGATTATGGAAGGGCGTGTTTGGTGGGCTTTTACATTCAAAAGCCATGTAGCCTAAGAATGTCAAGTTAAATTGACCTCAGCTAGCTAGTCAATTGACAAACTAAACTCATTGATCTATAAACTTGGAAGCATGATCTGAATCTTTCCCAATTCACCTAGTCTGGATCCTAAAGCTCTTTTTGGGACAGGAAGTTAATATGGTAGACAAAGTGAAAGTATATTATGAAAGTATGTTATGAATATTTTGACTAAATATTTTATTTTCTCCCTTCTAGGGTGGTGCCCCAAGACCACCTCCAAAGCCCATGGGTTAATGTGGTGGACTATCCTAAGGGTTACTGTCAGTTTTATGTGAAAATAAAAGTGATTTAACTGTACATCAGAAGTGTTACATTTGTATAGCACCTTGGGAGCAGAATATCTGAAATACTTTATATTAAATATGCTAATTTAATGTATTTAATGTTTAATGTATTTTTATTGGAAACAAATAAGTTGGAACAGAGCTGGGTTGCATAACATAATTTGATATCAAAAGTAACACTTATTTTAAAGAATGAGGCAGTTTCACGTATTTGTCATCTTGAGGTAAAGTTTTCTTTGTCACATTACATTGGTCACAAAATTAAAACATTGCAATTCAGTGAAAGGCTAATGACAGGAATAAGGGCAATTCCACAGTAAGTGTGACAGGATTTTTCACTGTCAAAACAAAAGCCATACATTTGCCTCTGGTCATTCTGTTACCAATCTTTGCATCTGCACTGTTCCAAGTAAAGGTTGTTGTAAAATGTTCTATGGAAATTCAAAGTAGTCCTTGTGCATAGTTGTATGGTTAAACTTTGCACTCATTGGATTTTGTTTGCGATGCTCAGGTTTTTCATTTTTAAATGTTACAAGAGGTGCTTGAAGATGGCAGCCCCCATGCACTTAATACAAACTCGTTTTGCTAAGTCGGCTGTATTGTATATTGCTCTGTTACTCTATTTTTTTGTATGATCATTAGCGTATACATGATCCCAATTTTAGCTTACGCAGCCAATTTGAAAAATCTAAAATGAGATTTTGCTGATTTATTGGCACAATGAACCATATCGTGCACGGTAGTTTAAAAACATTGGCTAATGTTAACGAAAACAAGAGATCACAGCCCGTGAGTCAGTCAAACAAGCAGAAGTGGGCAGGTCCAAGCACGAGGTAGCGCGATACTATTGGAACGTTCTAGCATACGTTTGCATATTCCCGTTAGGTAACCCCTTGTCTGAAGTACGCATGTGCAATGCCTGAATTCGCCTTTGCACTTCTAATCAACGCGAATTTTTAAAAAGGTAAGGACTACAATTTAGTCCACTCTGTTCGTAACATATTTTAGTTTTGGGAACAGAACTACTTTGATCCACATTTTTAAACGATAAAATTATCAAAATCTCGGCCAAAATCTTATATTTTTCCACTGCCGGTCACTGGGTCAAGCGGATGCTTCACATTTAGACATCCAGTGAAATATCTGTGGTGTTAAAACGATGTCAGATTCTCCAATATTTATGTACGTTGACCATTGCTCTCAGGGTTGCCATGCTCGCTATTTTCTAGCTAAATTTGGATAACAATTTCGCTGGTGAAAATGTGTTGGTCGCGGGTTTTTGAACTACTTCTAAATTGCACCGCGGCCGCCATTGAATTGCCATGGCATTTCTCTTTAAATGTGACCTGTTGATTTGTAAGACAGCGAGGCGGGCTGATCGCTCGGAGACTGCATTCTAATGTTGACTTAGTTTTATTTGAGCAATCAAGCGAAGTGTTTTATGCATGCTCAGTTCTTAGGTCTCGGGGGCTGCCCGAGTGGAAATGTGGAATGGAAGTTATGGAACTACCTCCCGTGGTTCATTTTACGGGGGAAAGTCTTCAATGAAACTGACATTAAATATGGAGAATGATACATTTGCCTCTGTTGGCCATCAAGTAGCCTATTTAATTTATATTCCATATGTTAAATGACGATATCACTGAAGTCATTGCAAATCAATTTTTGCCAGTTTTGTAGCCTACCTGGAGCTGGCAAACCAATTTCATACATAAACTGAAGTTAAAGGCTATTGTTGTAGCCTTGTGTTATTATGCAATTATTAATGGACATGTTTAATTTCAGAAGTAATCAAAGCTCTATCGTAATTGCCGAGCAGTTGTTAGAACATTAGATTAACGGTAACAGTAATCAGATTAGGCTACATGTAAAATAAAATGTAATTCAATGTTTGTCAACAAAACGGAGAACATTAGATTAACGGTAGCAGTAATCAGATTGTCAACAAAACGGGCAGTTAACAAGCATATTCGTTTCAAATACTGTACCAGTCAGAAGTTTGGACACACCTACTCATTCAAAGGTTCTTTATTTTTTACTATATTCTACATTGTAGAATAATAGTGAAGACATACAAAATATTAAATAACACATGGAATGGAATCATGTAGTAACCAAAAGAAGTGTTAAACAAATCAAAATATACACTGCTCAAAAAAAAAAAGTGAACACAAAAATAACACATCCTAGATCTGAATGAATGAAATATTCTTATTAAATACTTTTTTCTTTACATAGTTGAATGTGCTGACAACAAAATCACACAATTATCAATGGAAATCAAATTTATCAACCCATGGAGGTCTGGATTTGGAGTCACACTCAAAATTAAAGTGGAAAACCACACTAGGCTGATCCAACTTTGATGTAATGTCCTTAAAACAAGTCAAAATGAGGCTCAGTAGTGTGTGTGGCCTCCACGTGCCTATATGACCTCCCTACAACGCCTGGGCATGCTCCTGATGAGGTGGTGGATGGTCTCCTGGGGGATCTCCTCCCAGACCTGGACTAAAGCATCTGCCAACTCCTGTACAGTCTGTGGTGCAACGTGGCGTTGGTGGATGGAGCGAGACATGATGTCCCAGATGTGCTCAATTGGATTCAGGTCTGGGGAACGGGCGGGCCAGTCCATAGCATCAATGCCTTCCTCTTGCAGGAACTGCTGACACACTCCAGCCACATGAGGTGGCATTGTCTTGCATTAGGAGGAACCCAGGGCCAACCGCACCAGCATATGGTCTCACAAGGGGTCTGAGGATCTCATCTCGGTACCTAATGGCAGTCAGGCTACCTCTGGCGAGCACATGGAGGGCTGTGCGGCCCCCCAAAGAAATGCCACCCCACACCATGACTGACCCACCGCCAAACCGGTCATGCTGGAGGATGTTGCAGGCAGCAGAACGTTCTCCACGGCGTCTCCAGACTGTCACGTCTGTCACGTGCTCAGTGTGAACCTGCTTTAATCTGTGAAGAGCACAGGGCGCCAGTGGCGAATTTGCCAATCTTGGTGTTCTCTGGCAAATGCCAAACGTCCTGCGCTGTGTTGGGCTGTAAGCACAACCCCCACCTGTGGACGTCGGGCCCTCATACCATTCTCATGGAGTCTGTTTCTGACCGTTTGAGCAGACACATGCACATTTGAGGCCTGCTGGAGGTCATTTTGCAGGGCTCTGGCAGTGCTCCTCCTGCTCCTCCTTGCACAAAGGCGGAGGTAGCGGTCCTGCTGCTGGGTTGTTGCCCTCCTACGGCCTCCTCCACGTCTCCTGATGTACTGGCCTGTCTCCTGGTAGCGCCTCCATGCTCTGGACACTACGCTGACAGACACAGCAAACCTTCTTGCCACAGCTCGCATTGATGTGCCATCCAGGATGAGCTGCACTACATGACTCCGTCTCATGCTACCACTAGAGTGAAAGCACCAACAGCATTCAAAAGTGACCAAAACATCAGCCAGGAAGCATAGGAACTAAGTGGTCTGTGGTTACCACCTGCAGAACCACTCCTTTATTGGGGGTGTCTTGCTAATTGCCTATAATTTCCAACTGTTGTCTATTCCATTTGTAAAACAGCATGTGAAATTTATTGTAAATCAGTGTATGAGCAGTGTATTTTAGATTCTTCAAAGTAACCACCCTTTGTCTTGATGACAGCTTTGCACACTTGGCAGTCTCTCAACCAGCTTCATGAGGAATGCTTTCCCAACAGTCTTGAAGGAGTTCCCACAAATGCTGAGCACTTGTTGGCTGCTTATCCTTCACTCTGCAGTCCAACTCATCCCAAACCATCTCAATTGGGTTGAGATTGGGGAGGCCAGGTCATCTGATGCAGCACTCCATCACTCTCCTTCTTGGTCAAATAGCCCTTACACAGCCTGGAGGTGTGTTCGTTCATTATCCTGTTGAAAAACAAATGATAGTCCCTCTAAGCGCAAACCAGATGGGATGACATACCGCTGAAAAATGCTGTGGTAGCCATGCTGGTTAAGTGTACCTTGAATTCTAAATACATCACAGTGTCACCAGAAAAGCACCATCACACCTCCTCCATGCTTCACGGTGAGAACCACACATGCGGAGATCATTCGTTCACCCACTCAGCATCTCACAAAAACACGGCCAAATCTAGACTCATCAGACCAAAGGACAGATTTCCACCAGTCTAATGTCCATTGCTTGTTTCTTGGCCCAAGCAAGTCTTATTATTATTGGTGTCCTTTAGTAGTGGTTTCTTTGCAGCAATTTGACCATGAAGGCCTGATTCACGCAGTCTCCTCTGAACAGTTGATGTTGAGATGTGTCTGTTACTTGAACTCTGTGAAGCATTTATTTGGGCTGCAATTTCTTGGGCTGGTAACTCTAATGAACTTATCCTCTACAGCAGAGGTAACTCTGGGTCTTCCTTTCCTGTGGCGGTCCTCATGAGAGCCAGTTTCATCATAGCGCTTGATGGTTTTTGCGACTGAACTTGAAGAAAGTTTCAAAGTTCTTGAAATTTTTCACATTGACTGACCATGTCTTAAAGCATTTTACCTTTATTTAACTAGGCAAGTCAGTTAAGAACAAATTCTTATTTACAACGATGGCTTACCCCGGCCAAACCCTAACCCAGATGACGCTGGACCAATTGTGCACCGACCTATGGGACTCCCAATTATGGCCGGTTGTGATACAGCCTGGAATCGAACCAGGGTCTGTAGTGACACCTCAAGCACTGAGATGCAGTGCCTTAGACCGCTGCTACACTTGGGAGCCCAATGACGGACTGTCGTTTTTCTATGCTTATTTGAGCTGTTCTTGTCATAACACGGACTTAGTCTTTTACCAAATAGGGTTATCTTCTGTGTACCCCCCTACCTTGTCACAAAACGTATTAAGGATAGAAATTCCACAAATAACCTTTTAACAAGGCACACCTGTTCATTAAAATGCATTCCAGGTGACTACCTCATGAAGTTGGTTGAGAGAATGCCAATAGTGTGCAAAGCTGTCATCAAGGCAAAGGGTGGCTACTTTAAAGAATCTCAAATATAAAATATATTTGATTTGTTTAACACTTTTTTGGTTACTACATGATTCCATATGTTATTACATAATTTTGATGTCTTCACTATTATTCTACAATGTAGAAAATAGTAAAATAAAGAAAAACACTGGAATTAGTAGGTGTGTCCAAACTTGGTACTGTACATAATATTCATATTTAACTCAGTCATTGAAATTATGACCCCATCCTCAGTAGCCTATTCCAGCAGGCTTTTGGCAAACACAAGACCTTCTTACCTTGAAATCTATTCATTTTGAATGAAGTAGTCTGTTCATTTGAACTAAGCAAGCTTCTAAATCGTTCAGTTTACATCTTGCCTATATCTTGTCTAGGCTACCGTAGACTATCTGAAAGAGATTGTAGGCCTATCAGGAGCTGTAGGCTACCAAGTTTACTCTAAAACCAGAGCTAAATTGAATTACAATCATAAACTCAAATTCTAATTTGTAAATTATGCCTATTGAAATGACAAGTTGATCTCACAAATGGGCAATTTATAACTGTTTGTATTCTTAACATTTGGCACATAATAACAGCACAATTGCCAGAAAATAGCCTAACATTTGTTTTTTTTATGGTCATCCAAGTTTTTTTTTGCTCAAAAATGCGCAAAGGGGATATATTTACAATTATAAGCCTGGTTCGAGCCCTAAATGCTGATTGGCTGAAAGTCGTGGTATATATCAGACCATATACCATTTGTATGACCCAAAAATATTTGTTACTCTTCTAATTGGTAACCAGTTTATAATAGCAATAAGGAACCTGGGGGGTTTGTGGTATATGGCCAATATACCACGGCTAACAGCTGTGGTATATTGTCAAAAATACTGGATGTTGTTGACAAGCATATTCAGTTCATATACAGTGGGGCAAAAAAGTATTTAGTCAGCCACCAATTGTGCAAGTTCTCCCACTTAAAAAGATAAGAGAGTCCTGTAATTTTCATCATAGGTACACTTCAACTATGACAGACAAAATGAGAAAAAAAATCCAGAAAATCACATTGTAGGATTTTTTATGAATTTATTTGCAAATTATGGTGGAAAATAAGTATTTGGTCAATAACAAAAGTTTATCTCAATACTTTGTTATATACCCCTTTTTGGCAATGACAGAGGTCAAACGTTTTCTGTAAGTCTTCACAAGGTTTTCACATACTGTTGCTGGTATTTTGGCCCATTCCTCCATGCAGATCTCCTCTAGAGCAGTGATGTTTTGGGGCTATTGCTGGACAACACGGACTTTCAACTCCCTCCAAAGATTTTCTATGGGGTTGAGATCTGGAGACTGGCTAGGCCACTCCAGGACCTTGAAATGCTTCTTACGAAGCCACTCCTTCGTTGCCCGGGCGGTGTGTTTGGGATCATTGTCATGCGGAAAGACCCAGCCACGTTTCGTCTTCAATGCCCTTGCTGATGGAAGGAGGTTTTCACTCAAAATCTCACGATACATGGCCCCATTCATTCTTTCCTTTACACGGATCAGTCGTCCTGGTTCCTTTGCAGAAAAACAGCCCCAAAGCATGATGTTTCCACCCCCATGCTTCACAGTAGGTATGGCGTTCTTTGGATGCAACTCAGCATTCTTTGTCCTCCAAACACGACGAGTTGAGATTTTACCAAAAAGTTATATTTTGGTTTCATCTGACCATATGACATTCTCCCAATCTTCTTCTGGATCATCCAACTGCTCTCTAGCAAACTTCAGACGTACCTGGACACGTCTGGCACTGCAGGATTTGAGTCCCTGGCGGCGTAGTGTTTTACTGATGGTAGGCTTTGTTACTTTGGTCCCAGCTCTCTGCAGGTCATTCACTAGGTCCCCCCGTGTGGTTCTGGGATTTTTGCTCACCGTTCTTGTGATCATTTTGACCCCACGGGGAGCCCCAGATCGAGGGAGATTATCAGTGGTCTTATATGTCTTCCATTTCCTAATAATTGCTCCCACAGTTGATTTCTTCAAACCAAGCTGCTTACCTATTGCAGATTCAGTCTTCCCAGCCTGATGCAGGTCTACAATTTTGTTTCTGGTGTCCTTTGACAGCTCTTTGGTCTTGGCCATAGTGGAGTTTGGAGTATGACTGTTTGAGGTTGTGGTCTTTTATACTGATAAGTTCAAACAGGTGCCATTAATACAGGAAACGAGTGGAGGACAGAGGAGCCTCTTAAAGAAGAAGTTACAGGTCTGTGAGAGCCAGAAATCTTGCTTGTTTGTAGGTGACCAAATACTTATTTTCCACCATAATTTGCAAATAAATTCATTAAAAATCCTACAATTTGATTTTCTGGATTTTTTTTCTCATTTTGTCTGTCATAGTTGAAGTATACCTATGATGAAAATTACAGGCCTCTCTCATCTTTTTAAGTGGGAGAACCTGCACAATTGGTGGCTGACTAAAGACTTTTTTGCCCCACTGTAGATATTATTCATATTTCATTCAGTGACTGAAATTACAGTCCCATCTTCAGTAGCCTTTTCCAGCAGGCTATTGGGAAACATAAGCACTTCTTACCTCGGAATCGCCAAACTATTCATGTTACATCTATTCAGTTTACATCGTGCCTACAATTTTTTTTTTGTTGTTTTTTTGTTGTTGAATTTGACCCCTTTTTCATCCAATTTCGTGGTATCCAATTGTTTAGTAGCTACTGTCTTGTCTCATCGCCACAACTCCCGTACGGGCTCGGGAGAGACGAAGGTTGAAAGTCATGCGTCCTCCGATACACAACCCAACCAAGCCGCACTGCTTCTTATAACACAGCGCGCTCCAACCCGGAAGCCAGCCGCACCAATGTGTCGGAGGAAACACCGTGCACCTGGCAACCTTGGTTAGCGCGCACTGCACCCGGCCCGCCACAGGAGTGCGCGATGAGACAAGGATATCCCTAACAGCCAAGCTCTCCCTAACCTGGACGACGCTAGGCCAATTGTGCCTCGCCCCACGGACCTCCCGGTCGCGGCCGGTTACGACAGAGCCTGGGCGCGAACCCAGAGTCTCTGGTGGCACAGACATCGTGCCTACATTTTGCCTAGGCTACTGTCAGTGGTGTAAAGTACTTAAGTAAAAATACTTTAAAGTACTACTTAAGTAGTTTTTTTTGAGTATCTGTACTTTACTATTTATATTTTTGATGACTTTTATATTTACTTCACTACATTCCTGAAGTAAATAATGTACTTTATACCTTTCCCTGACACCCAAAAGTACTCGTTACATTTTGAATGCTTAGCAGGACAAGAAAATTGTCTAATTCACACACTTAAAAGAGAAAATCCCTGGTTATCCCTACTGCATCTGATCTGGGGACTGACTAAACACAAATGCTTTAATTGTAAATTATGTGTTGGAGTGTGCCCCTGGCTATCTGTACATTTAAAAAACAAGACAATTGTGCTGTCTGGTTTGCTTAATAAAATGAATTTGAAATGATTTATCCTTTTTCTTTTCATACTTAAGTATATTTGAGCAATTACATGTACTTTTGATAATTAAGTATATTTAAAACGTTTTTACTAAAGTAGGATTTTACTGGGTGACTTTCACTTTTACTTGAGGCATTTTCTATTAAGGTATCTTTACTTTTATTCAAGTATGACAATTGGGTACTTTTTCCACCACTGGCTACTGTAGACTATCTGAATTAAGATGTAGGCCTATCAGGAGCTATGCTATAGGCAACCTACATCTATCTAAGCAAACCATGGCAAACTTTAATTACAATCATAAACCCAGATATTAGTCTGTAGCTTATTCCTGTTGAAATGACAAGTCAATCTACTAAATAGGCCATTTATTACTCTTTGTAGTCTTAAAATCATATGGCACATAATAATGGCACAATTGCCAGAAAACGTTTGTTTTTTAAAAAGTTTGTCCAAGTATTTTTTGCTCAGAGATTTCGAGATCCTCTGTCCAACATTCATCACTCAAACTCTCCAATCGGATATATCTATAGTTATGCACATGCGCAAAAGGGAATTATTTACAATTATAAAATGGGGTTCGAGCCCTGAATGCTGATTGGCTAAAAGCCATGGTATAACAGACTGTATACCATGTGTATGACAAAAATGTACTTTTATGTTGGTAACCAGTTTATAATAGCAATAAGGCACCCTGGGGGTTTGTGTATATGGCCAATATACCACGGCTAACGGCTCTATTCAGGCACTCCGCGTTTCGTCAAGCTTAAGAACAGCCCTTAGCCGTGGTATATTGGCCATATACCATACCCCTCGTGCCTTATTGCTTAATCATAGCAGTCAAATAAATTAAATCGACAGCCATTGGTGGAAAATTATCTGGCGAGTTTAATAAGGACAAATTATATTTTCTCTTGCGATATATTCAAATGAGTTTATTCTGAAAAAATATTATTTTGATAAAAAAAAACTATTTAGCTTCTAACGTCGTTACAAGTTACGTTGATTTGTTGATTTTCCTTCTTTATTGGCTTGATAACATTATGAAAAAATAGTTTTATTGTATAAATGTGAAAAAAGTTCAGTCCTTTTGGGGGGTATTTTCTGGTCATTGGGCTACAGATTTGAGCAAAACCTGGCAACCCTGATTGCTCTGTTGGTGCTTGAGGTTACTTCACAGTTCATACATAATTAATTTGTCATCACACAGTGGAAAGGATAAATGAATGAGAAACTGATAAGCACATTCATACGTCCTAGAATTATCCTATGTACATCAAGTGCATTCATAGTACAATTTGTTTTGAGTTTTTTTAAAGATACCAATACATTTGTTTGTCATTTTTCACAGGAGGATGCAAACAAAGACTAAACATTTCACATAAAACACTGAATTTGGTCTCAAACATTGTACACTTCACACACTGCAAAAACTCAAATGCATTTAGAGGTTTTCGGTTGCTTTAAAAATCGCAGGAGGTAACATTTTCTGGATTAATAATGGGCTGCTTGTGCTGTGGCTGGACAAGATTTGGGATATAGCTGACCACATCTACCAAAACTATGCTAAACGCACACTACAACATACATATATTCACATAACTATACAAAAGTAGAGAAACATTGATAGACTGAAATATTTTTTAAGTGCTTTTCTCACTATTCAGTTTCCATTTGTGCAAATGGAGTCTACCCATCAAAGTAGTAGTCCTCGTTTCCTGGACCATTCTGTGGAAGTTGACATCGAGTCACCTCTGTAAAATTGGGATGGAGATTACAATACATAAATAAAGCACCCATTTTAAGTGGAGGGACAGACCAGTACATTACCCACTTCTGTAGATGGCCTGTCTCATTAAGACAATCCTATAAAACCCTGTTCATCTGGTGTGCAGAGCATTCTTATACAAAGTCAAATTAAAGCGTTACAATAATTTATCAGTGCATTACAGCAATCTCAGACAACAAAACCCTCCAAAGGTAAAAGTAAATTTCACTTCACACTATTATCACATTTAAGCAAAGAATCTAAAAGTGCAATCCTCAATCGCATATGACCACCTCAGTCAACTCCTATCTATCACTGGATGGTTCAAGAGTCTGATCTGCACCGGAATTACAAGTCTCCTATTAATTAACTCTCTACTTCTCCACCCCTGAAATCTGTAACCATCCACAGTAAACGATCCACGTCACCTAAATATTGAAGTGCCCTTAAACAGGATATTTTACGTTCATCATAATCTCCTTTACACATGATCACGTACTCTAAAAAATAATTAAATTAACGGTTTGCTGCTATGTAACAGTTAAGGCAATGTGTGTCTGTCTCTGTGTAACGTGGTGCAGAACAAACCTGAGCCCACCGTTCTTAAAGCAGCAGACACCTCCCTCCCTCCCTAGCCAGTCCCAATTCGCTCCCACCTCTACCCTTGGCCTTAATGATGTGAATAGATCTGTAAGGTGGAAGCAATACAGAGAAAGCTCCACCAGTACACTGATTATCCCAATCCAGACCCTTCAGATTTGTGTAAACATTGAAGGGGAAGGGTTAGGGCCAAGTTGGGACCGAATCCCCCCTTTAACTCCCCTCGTCAGCCCACCTGGTGCTCCCCGCGGATGATGTGCGAGGTGAACTGGTAACGGCCCTGGCTGTGGTGCCCACAGACGTTGCACTGGAAGGGCTGGCGGAAGCCGTGGCAGCCCATGTGGATGGTGAACATCACGTGGTCCAGGAAGAACATGCGACAGTGCTCACAGCGGAATGACCGCACCGCTCGCCCCTCCCCGTCCACCACCTGTATAGAAGCCTCCTTGGAGATGGAGGGTGACCCTAAACCGGGGGTCCTCGATCCCTTCACACTAGTTGGGATGGTGGTGTCGATGGGCACGGGGCAGGCCCTGTCTCCTCTCTCCCTTTCTATGTCTGGGTCGTTGGCTTGGCTGGGGTTGGGACGGAGATGGGTGCGGCTGCGGAGCAGGCCTGGGGTTGGGTAATGTAGATGAGGGAGGAGGTGGGGGTTGTTGGAGTTGCTGGTTGGAGCTGTAACCCTGGTGCTCTGCTGCTCCTCTGCTGTGCTCTTTGTGTCGGACTTGTCTTTGAAATCGTGGCAGCCGTTGCTGGGGCTGTTGCTGGGGCCGTTGCTGACAGTGAGGCTGTGGATGTTGCTGTGACCTGAGGGAACGTTCTTGTGTCCCTTGCCTGCTTCCCGTCCAGCGAGCTCCACAGACACGGCCACATCTCCAGCTCCACCATTGACCTGGGGACCCAGAGGAGTCCGGTGGCTGTAAACAGAGCTGATGACTGGGCTGGAGTCGGACAGGCAGGCAGAGTAGGGCAGGGCCAGCTGAGGGGGCTTAGACCCAGGGACCTCACCACCTCCACACTTGCGGAGGAACCTGCCCCCAATCCCTGCTAACCCTGTAGCACCAGCTTCTCCATCAAGGTCAGAGTGCAGGTCCCCATTCTTATCCTCTTCAGGGCCAGGGGATAGTTCATAAGGTAGATCACGGTTGTTGAGCCTCATGTGCTTTTCTCCTATAAAGAAAAGGACACATCAGTGTTGACGACCTCAGGTTCATAGGACTGTATCATCTTGTTAAAGCAATGTTGGGCTTCAGTACCTTCAGGAACGTGGAAATATATAAACAGGAGAAAACTCACCCAGAAACTTCTGTGGTGTGGACCTCTTTCGTTTGGTGACGCTGTTGACCAGCCTGTGTACGAAGGACTGTTTTTCAGTGGACGGCTGGAGGACAGGCTCTGGCTCAGGGATCAGCTCCATGCCTGGGGACTCCTCCCCTACACAAAACACAGGAGACTCTGTTCAAATGCATTGACATAATACTGGAAAAACAGTCTTCTGGGTCACAGTACATTGACTGGGCCAGTGAGCTCAGATTGAACTAACACAACATGAAGGCGCAAAGTGCATTTCAGCATGTTTGTGTGGATGATGACAGAGTCAATGTGTGTTACTCTGTACATTTCACATTACGATGTGTGTGTATGTTACCCTGTGTAGTGGGGACAGTGCTGAGTGCTGGCTGATGGTTCTGTAGACTCTTTAAGTAGTTGTGGCTGCGTTCAAGGTGTTCCTCCAGGGTACTCTGCTGCTTGTAGCTACGACCACAGTAACTGCATTTGTAAAGTTTACCCACTGTCAGAGAGGGCACTGCAGCACAGAAACACAGCGATTCATGGGTCAATCAATGGGTAAATGCATCCTTCTCTTTTGGTCTTTTTTGGTAAAATGATTTCTACAAAATATGACAAAACTACGGATTGTTTCCTAGGGAAGTTAGTTATTCCTGCAAGTAAGTAAAATAAAAAAGATACATGTAGTTGTGAGTTTTATTGAGTTTTATTCAATCATTCAGTTCTAGTTCATGACCTAGTCGTTACACTATGTACTCCCCCTTCTCCGTGAATTCCCGAAGTTGTTCTCTGTTCCACGCCTATGACGTTAAAAAACACTCAACTCTCCACCGCAACGTTCCACCTTACCAAGCAGTCGGAGAAACTGACGTCATTTCACCGAAATCCGACGTTGTGCAAGTTTGCTTTCTTCGAAAATGAACCTATTTGTTCAGAACAGCAAGGCAGAGACCCACCAGGGCTTGCCTGTCTCTATCAACAACTGTTGAATGCATGTCTACATTAAATTGAAAAACACCAACAGGACATCCTGTTTTGAATACTTTTAAATGTCATTTCTTGCACATGTGGTAACTTACATTCCTGTAAAGACAATAGTTATCTATTTCCTCTGAGCCCCACTCTAGAGCTAAATTTACTTTTCTAATGCAATCACTTGCATTGTGCTATAGATTTGTACTTTTTCTAGATGCAATATGATAAAAATGTAGTACGAAGTGCAGACACCTAATACTGAGAAGTGATGGTATTACAATACTCTTACATTACATAGTGAGCTAATACCTTGTTACAACACAATGGGACTGAGGCTGGTAGAGGCACTATTCCCCATCTGGTCCCACTTAGAGCCCAAATGGTCTCACCAGTTTCCTGGCTTGACATTAGAAAGCAGGCTACTGTGTCTTACCAGTGTGTGTGCGGATGTGTCCAGAGAGTGCGTCCCGGCGGCGACAGGCGTAGTTACAGAAGGGACATTTAAAGGGTTTCTCTCCAGAGTGCAGCTTTGTGTGGCGCAGCAGATTCCCCTTCTGGGTGAAGGAGGCTCCACACTGGTTACACTGGAATGGACGCTCACCTGACAAAATACACACACACACACACACACGCACACTTCATTCCTCGTTATCCATGTCAATACTACCAAGTTGTAGCAAGGTAGTCGATCCATATCGAATCACAATTTTTACAGCTAAGCCAAAGGAGTGTGGTCTATGAGGTCTAACCTGCAGTCTATTCATCCTCACCTGTGTGGCTGCGTTTGTGCACTGTTAGTACATTGGGCCCGATGCAGACCATTCCACACACGTCACATTGGAGCTTACAATTGGGCAGTCGGATGGGACCGGCAGATGCAGGCTGAGGACTGGCCAGCTCCCCGTAACCCTTTCCTGGTCCTCCCCATACCTCACTCCCCTCTTCTGTCTTGTCCCCTCTGTCATCATCCCTCTCTCCATCTCTTCTCTCTGGCTGTGGAGAACCTGCAGACTCATTGTCACTGTAGAGTTCTACCTTAATGGTGCTCACTAAGGAAAGTGGAGACAGGCGAGAGACGTTTTGTCAATAATCATCAGAGCTTAGCATACGGAAACGTATTTCTTAAATTGCACTGAAGTAAATCTTTATATATTGAAATACCAATAAAAATGTATCGTATGGAAATAATTCCTCAAGGGAGATAACTGCCAGTGTTCTTTCAGTCAGTTTTTCATGTGATATATTAAATACAGTACAGTCAATAGGTTACCGAGATCATGGATAGGAGACAAACATTGAGTATACAAAACATTAAGAACACCTGCTCTTTCAATGACATAGATTGACCAGGTGGATCCAGGTGAAAACTATCATCCCATTGATGTTACTTCAATTCACTTCAATCAGTGTAGATGAAGGGGAGGAGACAGGTTAAAGAAGGATTTTTAAGCCTTGAGACAATTGAGACATGGAGTGTGTGTGTGCCATTCAGAGGTTGAATGAGCAAGACAAAATATTTAAGTGCCTTTGAATGGGTTACGGTAGTAGTAAACCCGTTTGTGAAGAATTGCAACGCTGCTGGGTTTTTCACACTCAACTGTTTCCCTTGTGTATCAAAAATGGTCCACCACCCAAAGAACATCCAGCCAACTTGACACAACTGGGAAGCATTGGAGTCAACATGGGCCAGCATCCCTGTGGAACACTTTTGACACCTTGTAGAGTCCATGCCCCGATGAATTGAGGCTGTTCTGAAGGCAAAAGGGGGGAGGGGTTGCCACTCAATACTAGGAAGGTGTTATTAATGTTTTGTACACTCAGTGTATAGCGATGACTGACCACTAAGAGATCTGTTTGGAGAGGACTGTTTACAGTTTGGAGTGGTCAATGTTGGAACCCTCAGACCTCCACAGAAATCACCTCGCTCCTTTGCCGACTCTCCTCCACTGCCTGTGAAGACACACGTACGTACGCACGCACACACACACACGCATACACACACACAGTATGCACTTGTATTTCATGTATTGAACCAGGCCTAAATATAATTAGACCGATTGTGTTACTTCTAAAAAATACTTTTTGGAATAAGACTTGGTAGAACAAGAAACACCCACTGTTTTTTCCATACCTGACATATATGAAAATCCATTGCAGTCATCAGCATTCATTCTCTCACCAGCTGACTAGGGCACAGAGAGAAAAACAGACAAGTCAGAGCAATGATGTGGTCCCACTCATGAGATATTCTAGCATACAACAATCGTTCATCTTGAGCATGCTCACTTGTCATTCAAATTGATGCCATTTTGGGTACAATTGTATGATGCTCACCATGTTAAATCTATTCTTTATGGCAGCTTTCTTTTTCAAATATCTGACTGCAGTAAATGCAGTAATAGATTGTTTGACACAAGTTTGTATTGTCTGTCTAACTGGCAATTGTCTCTAGTCTATCTAGATCACCTATACTCAGTTGCCAGGAAATGCACAGAAGTTCAACATTTATAGTCAGTGCTGAAGTGTGACACTTGAACTCTCCTCCCTCCTCCACCACATACCCAGGAAATGTGGAGTACATGTTTTATCACATTTCTCTGGTTTATCACCATGATAAGTAAATCAATCATAGCATTGTATTATTTTCATGTATTTTAAATGTTACATGGATCTTCAAATCAAACCCAAATGTAACATTTTGGTTACTGAGTGATCCTGGTGAGGCCAATATAAAGCTATCCATCCATCAGCAAGAGGATGGACGGTCTACCCCCCAGCCTTTGGTACCGCCGGTGCGCCAATCATATTAATGGAAGATATTCATTGGGTGAATTCATTATGGAAACCGTTAACTCTTTAGATCCAAACGGAAGCAAACAGAGCAAAACGAGAGTTTCTGTTGGACAAATTCAAGTAGGTCCCGCCCCTTTTCGTTCCGTTTAAGAAACGTTTTTCAACAGAATTGGCGGAATGAATATACCCCTGACATTCGTTTCGTGTTGCCATGTCACTGTGCTGGCTTTGATGGAACAAGTTGATGATGGAACGTGACAGGTTAATAAGGACGCGATAAATAAATATTGGTGCAAACAAGCATCAAAAGTCAACACAAATGCCATTTAGATGGGCACTTCCCCGATTGATGCAGCTGTCATCCGAAAATGACATGTCAGTCAAACTAGCGGAATAATGTTTCTTCTGAGACGTTGCTATGGCACCCACCACCCGACGAAATGCTGTCCACCTGAACTAGCCCGAAACATATCCTTGCCAAAATGTCACTTTCTTTGACTAAACGCTGTTGTTAACAAGTGCATCACCCTCTTCCTTACCTGACGAACGACTATTGTTGTCGTTTTTAAATGTCAGAATATCTGTTTGTTGTCTCTGGCGACGGCAGCATCTCCGGATATAAATTTTACCTGACAACTTCCGGGCCCATATTGGGCCCGATGCAATCTGGGATCCTTGGGACGTCCATAAACCATTGAAGTTGAAATGCAAAATGGGTAAGAGTTATGGTTTATAGGGTAGGGACGTCCCAAGGAACACGGATAGCACTGACCGCTGGCATACAGGCCGAATAGCCTACAACAGATTGGGCGCGTTCCTCTGCCCAGGCGTTGCTGACGCATACCAGGTCTTACAACGCCTGGATAGGTTTTACCCACTGGCTAACCACATCAAAAGTTATATCAATTTGGTGCCCGACTGCACAGTCGATGACGTGGCACGCAACCATTAGTTGAAACATGCAACTTCTAGGGAAGACGACTATGACCTGATCAGTAGCCAGTGATTGCCGAAAACATCGATGCACAGGCTAATTAAAGATGTGGAAAACAGCAGATTTATTGAGGCACCAAAAAGTACGTATTTTAAATCAGAAAGGTGTGATGTTTGGGTACTGGTCTTGAGAGCATTTTTCTATTATATGAATTGACAGTCATTATAGTTGGCGTTCTACAATTCACCACAAGATGGCAGCAATGTATTTTTGTCATTAATATGAGAGCAACCATAATATTGGAGTCACTATTATCAAGAAGTTGTATACAGAACATATGTTTTAACATCAACCCCAATGTACAGCTGTCTAACAGCATGAAATTGTTTACAATATTGCTGTGCTGCTGTAATCCTGTTATAAGAACCCGTGTGACATGTTTGTCTGAGAAAATAAAATACATATCATTAAAAAAAGAGAGAGCAACCTGGCTACGACAAAATGTAATCTGCATCTAGAAAGTATCCCTTCTTGGCTTGGATAAAACACATTATGACAATTGATCCTGTGAGCGGACGACCAAGTCCGTGCCACGTCATTGGCATTTGGGTTGACGGGTCGAGCAGGGAAATCATTTATTTCGATGCTCAGGCTTCTGTCCTCTGAGCAGAGTCTCATAGGCTTCTTGGATCTGTATAAACATCTTCTGTGCCTCTTCCATCTTGCTGCCAGGGTTGTGGTCTGGGTGCCACACCTTCACCAGCTCTCTGTAGCTACGTGTTATCTCATCCATAGAAGCCTCCTTATTCACTGACAACATCTGAAACACAACAACTGTACAGCATGGGGCAGGCATAGTAGGGCATGCTCATTGAAATACAGAAAATCGAGCCAACCAGCAGCATCAATGGGATTTGACTGCATTATTGCTGTTGTAACCGCACCAAAGGCAGCCACATCGATTGGATATTGCTATGGTAACTACCCCAGGGGCAGTAACATCATTGGTATCGACCCCTCTGCTATAGCTCAATGTTTCAATGTTACACAGTCATACTCACTTGCAGTGCCTCTCTCTCCCTCTGACTGCGCTCTGTGAGCAGGATCTCCAAAACCTTCCTCCAGCTCTCCTCCGAGGGGCCCCAGCCAGTGAAAGCACCCAGTATCCTATTAGTTTTAGTTTAGTTCAGTTTAGGTTTGAAAGATACTCATTATACATCGGACCAGAGGAGGCTGGTGGGGGGAGCTATAGGAGGACGGGATCATTGTAATGGCTGGAATGGAATTAATGAAAAGGTATCAAACACATCAAACATATGGAAACCACGTTTGACTCAATTCTATATATCCCATTATAGCCATTACAATGAGCCAGTGCTCCTATAGCTCCTCCCACCAGCCTCAGGACTAATCTTCCTGGGTTCATACTCAAACACATAAACAAGAACAAAATCCTATCCCTAAAAATATCAATTCAGCAACTTCTTAAACTTATATTTGATTGTTTGTATGTTTGTTTGTTTGTTTCCAGTTATGGTTGTACCTGTAGGGTAGCAGCAGGAAATACTCCACCGCCGAGCGGAGCCAGGGAAAGAACCAGAACATGTCCAGCAGGGCTGCCACACAGTCAGACAGGTAGTAGAGAGTGGCTGTGGTATTGTGGAAGATACTGTATCCCAGTGGAGCTGAGAATGCCAGCCAGACGAGGGCCAGACGGTAGAGACGAGGACCTATAGACAACAGGAAGAGACGCATATGGATACAAGTAACACGATATTAGTAACAAGGAGGAGAATTGTTGATTCAGCGTTAGACACCAAGAGAAAATGTTGTTTTTTTATGACTGAAAACATAGGAAGGACAATATTTTCTACTACTCTATAGATATAGCAACAGTATCTACATGTCTTCTGTAGTAATGGCCTCCAGGGCCAGCAACGTCAATATTTTTATTAAAAAAATGTAACTAGGCAAGTCAGTTCAGAACAAATTCTTATTTACAATGACGGCCTCGGAACAGTGGGTTAACTGCCTTGTTCAGGGTCAGATTTTTACCTTGTCAGCTCAGGGAGCTCGGTTACTAGTCCAACGCTCTAACCACTAGGCTACCTGCCGCCCCTACTTTATAGATAGTACTTGCTGTAAAAGGCCATCATAGGCAGGTTTGGGTGGACTTTGGCCTATTGTAATAGTGGAACATAGTTGGTTGGAGATTTCAAATCATGGGCCATGGTCTACATACCCAGTTCTTGTTGACTCCCAGAAGATGGATGGGTTTTGAACCTGCGGTGCTGTGACGCTGTGACGCTGGCAGCGATACTGATGGGCAGAGGGGAGATGGTGCTGCCATAGAAGATAGGGGAGGTGATGACACAGGCGATGAGGGTCTTGTGTAGGTCAGTTGTCTGCTCTCCCACACTGGAAACCAGGTGGACCCCGGCGCCCACACACAGCGGCAGTACAATCAGGTAGAAGAAACTCAGTGAGTTCAGGCCGATCAGTGCCACCGTTCCGAAATAGATCCCTACGGAAATCTGACCAGCAAATCTGGCAACGCTCACAGGTGGAGGTCTGGCTATAGGGTGCCTTTTGCTATCTCTTAACCCTCCCACTGTCTCCCGGTTGGCTTCTCCCACATATGCAGGGATACGAAAGAACTCTCTGGCCCAGCCAACTCCAAAGCCCCCAAGGGTTAGCATCCATAGCAGGGCATGGCTGTCTCTTCCTAAGTACAGGTGATGAAGGCCCAACGGTCCACCCATTGCCCATAAGGCATAGGTGACAGTCACACTTTTCGTCATGATGATAGGATGGATAGGATCTCAGTGGATCAACGTTTGGACTATAGAAGAAAAACAGTCATCCTTGAAGACGAGAGTCTGCATTTCATAAGCAAAAAGTTGATTATTTATGAAAGAAGGTTAACTCAGTCACAGGCTGAAAGTAATGAGCAAAAACGATGATATACGAGAACATACACAGCATTCAGGGAAATACATACACGTCTTCATTGAAGGAAATAAATATGACACACATTGTAACTATGTAACACTTATCATAGCCTAATTATGTAATTAGCACTGAACAAAAATACAAACATAACATGCAACAATTTCAAAGATTTTACTGTCTTACAGTTCATATAAGGAAATCGGTCAATTGAAATAAATTCATTGGGCCCTAATCTATGGTTTTCACATGACCAGGAATACAGATATGCATCTGTTAGTCAAAGACACCTTTAAAAAATGTAGGGGTGTGGATCAGAAAACCAGTCAGTATCTGGTGTGACCACCATTTGCCTCATGCAGCGCGAGACATCTCCTTCGCATAGAGTTGATCAGACTGTTGATTGGGGCCTGTGGAATGTTGTCCCACTCCTCTTCAATGGTTGTGCGAAGTTGCTCAATATTGGCGGGAACTGGAACACACTGTTGTACACGTCAATCCAGAGCATCCCAAACATGCTCAATGGGTGACATGTCTGGTGAATATGCAGGCCATGGAAGAACTGGGATATTTTCAGTTTCCAGGAATTGTGTACAGATCCTTGCGACATGGGGCCGTGAATTATCATGCTGAAACATGAGGTGATGGCGATGGATGAATGGCACGACAATGGGCCTCAGGATCTCGTCACGGTATCTCTGTGCATTCGAATTTGCATTGATAAAATCCAATTGTGTTCATTGTCCGTAGTTTATGTCTGCCCATACCATAACCCACCGCCACCATGGGGCACTCTGTTCACAACATTGACATCAGCAAACCGCTCCCCCACACGATGCAGTACACATTACGCTGTCTGCCATCTGCCCGGTTGCCATCTGCCCGGTACAGTTGAAACCGTGATTCATCCGTGAAGAGCACACTTTCCAGAGTGCCAGTGGCCATCGAAGGTGAGAATTTGCCCACTGAAGTCAGTTACGACGCCGAACTACAGTCAGGTCAAGACCCTGGTGCGGACGACGAGCCCACAGATGAGCTTCCCTGAGACGGTTTCTGACAGTTTGTGCAAAAATTATTTGGTTCTGCAAAACCACAGTTTTATCAGCTATCTGGGTGGCTGGTCTCAGACAAAGAAGAAGCTGGATGTGGAGATCCTGGGTTGTCATGGTTACACATGGTCTGCGGTTGTAAGGCCGGTTGGACGTACTGCCAAATTCTCTCAAACAACGTTGGAGGCGGCTTATCGTAGGAAAATTAACACTCAATTCTCTGGCAACAGCTCTGCTGGAAATTCCTGCAGTCAATTGCACACTCCCTCAAAACTGTGGCATTGTGTTGTGTGACAAAACGGCACATTTGAGTTTGGCCATTTATTGTTCCCTGCAAAAGGTGCACCTGTGTAATGAGCATGCTGTTTAATCAGATTATTGTTATGCCACACCTGTCAGGTGGATGGATTATCTTGGCAGAGGAGAAATGCTCACTAACAGTGATATAAACAAATTTGTGCACAACATTTTTGAGAAATAAGCTTTTTGTGCGTATGGAACATTTCTGGGATCTTTTACTTCAGCTCATGAAACATGGGACCGACACTACATGTTGCGTTTATATTTTTGTTCAGTGTAGCTCTCTGAACATTTGTTAATGTTTAGGAATGGGAAGAACGAAGGGACAGAATAAGAGATAAAATTATCAATAATACACACTATTATTATAAACAGTAAAAACAGTACACATTGGGTGCTACCGATCCATAACATGATAACAAAGCTGGACTGATAAGAACAAGAATATGCCGTTTTCATTGAACAAAATGAATCACTGCAGTATATCAAATTCTCTATGAATTTACTGTTGATAGACCATAGAATGTACCATTGATTAGACTTACATAAATATGATTTTGAGTTATTTTGTAAAAGATACAAACTTACGACACAAATCAATCTTGGCAGTACAAATTCTTCCGTGGTTTAGAGATTGTTATTGCATCAGTAATGGACTTTGGATGGTGACAATGAAGTTGATAGGCCTTCTGGGCCCTGAATAGGCACAATAAACTTGATTCACACTTCCTGGATAACTGCAATGCTAAAACAGGCGTAAATATGGTAATTTGGGACAGAATACTTTCAATGTTTTAATAGTGGTGGAAAGTAAACAAATGTGTGTACATGCATGTTCCTGTCAATATTATGCTTCAGAAATGTATTATTTTATTCTAGTAAAATACTTTGACAAAAATATCAGGGTCACACTGTGTTTAATTTGCATGAAACAATGCTTGGACCAATCAGCTCACAGCGAAGTCTCATCTGCCAATCACAATATACCCTAGGGAAATATTCAACCAATCAATACCAGATTTTTACATTTAATTGGAAAGGTGCGGTCCCCCCCACCGCCACCATGTTGTGTTTGGAATTAGCTGTGTTCTAATCTACTGTCATAAATGGAACTGTAAATTCGAATCTTGAACAAAATGTCAGCAAGAAAATACATCTAACCACACTCCCCTTTCTCCACCCCTGCCCACGGCCCGCCCCGCACGCTTAAAACGCACTGAGGACCGTGATGCTTGCTAGTGGAGTTGAAACAGGGGTACATGACCGTAGTTTTGCTATTAGTTTAGGACAAATGTAGGTAGCATGCCACAATGTTCTAACCGGCGAGAGATGTTTTGTTGTTTTATCGCCCGGTCACCGCGCTTTTAGCCACGTTTTATGATATTTTAACCCATGCGTTATGGTTTCGTAGGATGGAAGTAGACGACGTGTCGGTTAGAGAGCAGCTTTTCCACAACAGAGTGCGAGAGACGTTTGTAAGTAACTTTAAACCTCATATAAAAGCATTTCAGCGAGAAGTTCATCCGTGCTAACTACATTGTGGAAATATTTGTAACTATTGTGTGTGTTCAATGAAAACCATGCCATGGATGCAGTGGTGTTAACTACTGAAGTACACATACTGAATTATTTTTTTGTGGGGGTGTATCTGGATTCCGTAGGCTACTTTACTATATATATTTATATAACTTTTACTTTACTACATTCCTGACGAAAATGATGTACTTTATACTCCATAGATTTTCCGTGACACCCAGAAGTACTCGTTACATTTGGAATGCTTAGTAAGACAGGAAAATGGTCATATCCACGCACATTATCAAGATAACATCTCTGGTCATCCCTACTGTCTGATATCTGGCGGACTCACGAAACACAAATGCTTCGTTTGTAAATTGTTGGATTGTAACCCTGGCTAAACGTACAATTTTTAAAACAAGACAATTGTGCCGTCTGATTTGCTTAATATAAAGAATTAGAAATGTATACGTTTACTTTTGATACTGAAGTATATTTAAAACTAAATGCTTTTAGGCTAACTCAAGTAGTATTTTATAATAACTGTAGCCATATGTTATTGCGGGGGACCCTACAGCTGGTACTGTGTGTGCCTCCAGCTGGTCATTATCGAGAAACGGTTCTAGAAACATAAATCCCTCTACTTACATATCATATAAAAAATAATTTCACTAATGTACACTTACTGTACACCAAGTTGGGAGCAAGTCACTATTATTCGCGTCAGAAGCAAGTCTCGAGTCACATTCTAAGAACGAGTCGAGTCGCAAGTTTTTTTTCAATCTTAAGCCAAAAAAAATAATTTGATTCATGTAACAACTTGCTCAACTACAAAGCTTTGTCTATTTTATTGAGGCTACCAGACTGCCCTTTACATTATTTTGTCTACAACATATTTATAATAAGGGTTCTGTTGAGAAAATTGGACCTCCCTGAAATGACAATGGATAGCACTTACCATACCATCCCTGGGAAAAACAAAACAAATGACCATGACCCTCCCCTATACCCGAAATAATTAAAACAAAGTGGATAGCAGAGAACATGTTTATCCTCGCTTCTTGAACAGACCAGAGCCTTGGATGTGCAGTTCTAGAAGCTGTTCTATGTCCTGCAAGCATTAGAATACATGGCAACGCAGGAATTCTGATGGTTGTGGGTTTGCAGACCATCGTGGACAAGAGTAGGGGTGTAAAGATCTCCTTTATAGTAAAAGCATTGCAGAAATCTATCATTGCATTTGCAGGTCTGAGGATAAAAAAATGTAAACATTTAATGCAATTCTACTTCATTTTACATATAAGCATAACCTTTTTTTAATGCCACACAAATGACTGAAATTACAGGCCAAGAATGGACAGAGATAGGCCTGTGTTCATAGAAGCATATTTATCCAATGCCAACTCAGTGTCTTGTTTGTAATGAAATTGTCCCTATTTGCAAATAATTACATCTGAGACATCATTAGGAATCTGAGCATGGTACTTTCAAAAGTTCGGCCTACATTTCCACCCCGGACACAGTATGCTTACCGACTCAGAAACATTTAAGCTTTAACTGCTGGCTACTCTTCCGTGGCGTAAACCCAGTGAGAGAAGATCACACGTGTATCACCTAAATGCTGTCTGGGTTTGAACGTCTTATATTGTACAGAAAGTGAATAGTTTAGTCAATTGATGGTGACAGGATTATATTTCTTCCCAAGCTAAGTACATTTTCTGTCTCCTCTGCTATAGATGGTTGTAGATGTCTCAATGTCAAAGAAACTAAACATTAATATCCCCATATGCATCATAGTCGCGTCTTTCCCGGGTATTATACAGCTTTTTTTTGTAGCACAAAAATAGGATCTGTTTTATTTTCTTAAGTCTTTAGGTAACGATGGGTAGGCCTGTGCTTTCTGCCATTTTCTTTGACTCCTCCTGAACTGCCACTGTAGGCCTACATAGCACAGCCATTGGTTAGGCAGCACACTAACACGTTTTTGATCAGCAAGAGCAGAGGCTCGTGATCAAGATTAATTTTTTTATTTTTTTTAATTGAACCTTTATTTAACTAGGCAAGTCAGTTAAGAATGTGTTCTTATTTACAATGACCGCCTAGGAACAGTGGGTTAACTGCCTTGTTCAGGGGGCAGAACGACAGATTATTACCTTGTCAGCTCAGGGTTTTGATCTAGCAACCTTGCGGTTACTGACCCAACGGTCTAACCACTAGGCTACCTGCCGCCCCAAAGACTAAGGAGATTGTGGACTACAGGAAAGGAGGACCGAGCATGCCCCCATTCTCATTGACGGGGCTGTAGTGGAGCAGGTTGAGAGCTTCAAGTTCCTTGGCGTCCACATCACCAACAAATGAACATGGTCCAATCACACCAAGACAGTCGTGAAGAGGGCATGATAAAACCTATTCCCCCTCAGGAGACTGAAAAGATTTGGCATGGGTCCTCAGATCCTCCAAAGGTTCTACAGCTGCACAATCGAGAGCAATCCTGACGGGTTGCATCAATGCCTGGTATGGCAACTGCTGGGCCTCCGACCGCAAGGCACTACAGAGGATAGTGCGTACAGCCCAGTACATTACTGGGGCCAAGTTTCCTGCCATCCAGGTCCTCTATACCAGGCGGTGTCAGAGGAAGGCCCTAAAAATGGTCAGACTCTAGTCATACTGTTCTCTCTGCTACCGCACGGCAAGCGGTACCGGAGCGCCAAGTCTAGGTCCAAGAGGCTTCTAAACAGCTTCTACCCGCAAGCCATAAGACTCCTGAACATCTAATCAAATGGCTACCCAGACTACTTTCACCCCCCCCCCCCCCCCCCCCCCCTTATGCTGCTGCTACTCTGGTATCTATTAATAACTCTACCCACATGTATATAAATGATTGACTCTGTACCGGTACCCCCTGTAGAAAGCCTCACTATTGTTATTTTACTGCTGCTCTTTAATTGTTACTTCTTATGTTTGTAGGTTTTTTCTTAACTGCATTGTTGGTTAGGGGCTTGTAAAGTAAGCATTTCACTGTAATGTTGTAAGCATTTCACTACACCTGTTGTATTTGGTGCAAGTGACAAATAACATTTGATTTGAATATCCATTGTGGTGAGTAATGAAGCATAGTTTTATTTACACCATCCCAGCTATCTTAGAAATATAACTTTGCTCTGTGCTTTTCTGAGCGTGCACTTCGTAGGCTATGGATTGTTTTATTGTGACTAGAGGTCGACAGATTATGATTTTTTTTTTCAACGCCGATACCGATTTTATTGGAGGACCAAAAAAAAAGCCGATACTGATTAATAGGCTGATTTATTAAAAAAAATATATATATATATTAAAAAAAAATAAAAAATAAAATAAAACATAATAAAATGATTTGTAATAATGACAATTACAACAATACTGAATGAACACTTATTTTAACTTCATATAATGAATCAATAAAATCAATTTAGCCTCAAATAAATAATGAAACATGTTCAATTTGGTTTAAATAATGCAAAAACAAAGTCTTGGAGAAGAAAGTAAAAGTGCAATATGTCCCATGTAAGAAAGCTAACGTTTAAGTTCCTTGCTCAAAACATGAGAACATAGAAAGCTGGTGGTTCCTTTTAACATGAGTCTTCAATATTCCCAGGTAAGAAGTTTTAGGTTGTAGTTATTATAGGAATTATAGGACTATTTCTCTCTCTACCATTTGTATTTCATTAACCTTTGACTATTGGATGTTCTTATAGGCACTCTAGTATTGCCAGTGTAACAGTATAGCTTCCGTCCCTCTACTCGTTCCTACCTGGGCTCGAACCAGGAACACGACGACAACAGCCACCCTCGAAGCAGCGTTACCCATGCAGAGCAAGGGGAACAACCACTCCAAGTCTCAGAGTGAGTGACGTTTGAAAAGCTATTAGCGCACACCCCGCTAACTAGCTAGTCATTTCACATCGGTTACACCAGCCTAATCTCGGGAGTTGATAGGTTTGAAGTCATAAACAGCTGCTGGCAAACGCACAAACGTGCTGTTTGAATGAATGCTTACGAGCCTGCTGGTGCCTACCATCGCTCAGTCAGACTGCTCTATCAAATCATAGACTTAGTTATAACATGATAACACACAGAAATACGAGCCTTGGGTCATTAATATGGTCGAATCCGGAAACTATCATCTCGGAAACAAGACGTTTATTCTTTCAGTGAAATACGGAACTGTTCTGTATTTTATCTAAGGGGTGGCATCCATAAGTCTAAATATTCCTGTTACATTGCACAACCTTCAATGTTATGTCATAATTACGTAAAATTCTGGCAAATTAGGCGGGCCAAACTGTTGCATATACACTGACTCTGCGTGCAATGAACGCAAGAGAAATGAGACAATTTCACCTGGTTAATATTGCCTGCTAACCTGGATTTCTTTTAGCTAAATATGCAGGTTTAAAAATATATACTTCTGTGTATTGATTTTAAGAAAAGCATTGATGTTTATGGTTAGGTACGCATTGGAGCAACGATATGCACCGCAGCGACTATATGCAACGTAGGACACACTAGATAAACTAGTAATATCATCAACCATGTGTAGTTAACTAGTGATTATGATTGTTTTTTATAAGGTAAGTCTAATGCTAGCTAGCAACTTACCTTGGCTTACTGCATTCGTGTAACAGGCAGTCTCCTCGTGGAGTGCAATGTAATCAGGTGGTTAGTGTTGGACTAGTTAACTGTAAGGTTGCAAGATTGAATCCCCCGAGCTGACAAGGTAAAAATCTGTTGTTCTGCCCTTGAACGAGGCAGTTAACCCACCGTTCCTAGGCCGTCATTGAAAATAGGAATGTGTTCTTAACTGACTTGCCTAGTTTAAATAAAGGTGTAAAAAAACACACAAAAAACGGCCAAATCGTTGTCCAAAAATACAGATTTCCGATTGTTATGAAAACTTGAAATCGGCCATTCTGATTTAATCGGTCGACCTCTAATTGTGACCACACCAGACCATTAGGCAATAAGCATCAGAAAATGCATCCCTCCCTACTCCGTATCCAAGGCTTGGTCTGGCAAACTATGTTTGCTGGAAAATAGCTGCTGGCTGAGGATGCTGCTGGGACACGTAGTATTTACTTTATCGCTCTTTACTTTAATTGCTGTTTGATCTGGCTTTTGAATTTAGCGCATTTACCGGCGTCATGGTTTTGTCTTCGTTTTTCGTTCAGCTTTTTGCAGCACCGGTCTGGTAAGGTTGAACGCCCCCTCTACTCTCGACAAAAGCTTCTCCCGGGTGGGTATTACTCCTACTCCCGTTGTCTGTTGCACTGCTGTTTGGATCCCACCCAGCGATCTGTTCCCCATCTGCCCTGGTCTGTCTCCCCTGTCTGGTACAGGTACCCCTTCCACACTCGCATCCAAAACGCATGCACATAAATACACACACACCGCAGATTTTGGACTGAACTGCAAGCAATTATTGTAGGATTAGATATACTGAACAAATATAAACGCAACATGAGACCATTTCAAAGATTTTACGGAGTTACAGTTCATGTAAGGAAATCGGTCAATTGAAGTAATTTCATTAGGTCCCATCTATGGATTTCATGTGGGTAGGTAGCCCCCCCACCCCCCCCCCTCCCCAGACCTGTCAGGTGGATGGGATTATCTTGGCATAGGATAAATGCTCACTAACAGGGATGTAAACAAATTTGAGAGAAATACGCTTTTTGTGCATATGGAACATTTCTGAGATTTTATTTCACGGGACCAATACTTTACATGTTTGGTTTATATTTTTGTTCCTTGTAGATTTACCACATAAACATAAGTATTCGGACCCCTTTTACCACATTTTGTTACGTTACAGCCTTATTCTAAATGGATTGAATAAATAAAAAATATTTGTTACATCAATCTAAACACAATACCCCCTAATGACAAAGTGAAAACCGATTTATAATTTTTGGGGGGCAAAATTTGCAGAAACTAAATAATACCTTATTTACATAATTCAGACCCTTTGCGATGAGACTTAAATTGAGCTCCGGTGCATCCTGTTTCCATTGATCATCTTTGAGATGTTTCGACAATTTGATTGGAGTCCACCTGTGGTGAATTCAATTGATTGGACATGATTTGGAAAGGCGTACACACCTGTCTATATAAAGGTCCCAGTTGACAGTGCATATCAGAGCAAAAACCAAGCCATGAGGACGAAGGATTTGTCCTTAGAACTCCGAGACAGGATTGTGTTGAGTCACAGATTTGGGGAAGGGTATCAAAAATGTTCTGCAGCATTGAAGGTCCCCAAGAACACAGTGGCCTCCATCATTCGTAAATGGAAGAAGTTTGGAACCACCGAGACTCTTCCTAGAGCTGCCGCCCGGCCAAACTAGGCAATCGGGGGAGAAAGGCCTTGGTCAGGGATGTGAGTGACCAAGAACCCGATGGTCACACTGACAGCGCTCTGGAGTTCCTCTGTGGAGATGGGAGGACAATCAAGAAAGACAGCCATCTCTGCAGCACTCCACCTATCAGGCCTATATGGAAGAGTGGCCAAACGGAAGCCACTGCTCAGTAACAGGCATTTGGCAAACTCCAAGCGGGCTGTCATAAGGCACCTAAATGACTCGGATCATAAGAAACAAGATTCTCTGGTCTAATGAAACCAAGATTTAACTCCTTTAGCCTAAATACCAAGCATCACGTCTGGAGGAAACCTGGCAAACCTGAAGCTTGGTGGTAGCATCATGCTGTGGGGATGTTTTTCAGCAGCAGGGACTGGGAGACTAGTCAGGATTGAGGGGAAAGATGAAAGGAGCAAATTAGAGATCCTTGTTGAAAACCTGCTCAGGACCTTCCACTGGGGCTAAGGTGCACCTTCCAACAGGACAACGACCCTCCGCACACAGCCAAGACAATGCCAGAGTGGCTTTGGGACGAGTCTCTGAATGTCCTTCAGTGGCCCAGCCTGACTTGAACCCGATCGAACATCTCTGGAGAGACCTGAAAATGGCTGTGCAGCAACGCTCCACATCCAAACTGACAGAGCTTGAAAGGATCTGCAGAGGAGAATGGGAGAAACTCCCCAAAACGGGTGTGTAAAGCTTCTAATGTCATACCCAAGAAGATTTGAGGCTGTAATTGCTGCCAAAGGTGCTTCAACAAAGTACTGAGTAAAGGATCTGAATAATTATGTAAATGTAATATTTCAGTTGTTGCTTTGTCATTATGGGATATTGTGTGTAGATTGAGGGGAGGGGACAATTTGCTCAATTTTATGCATTTTAAACGTGTGAAAGCAAGCAAAGCACTCTCCACTGGCGTTAGTTTGGAGAGCGCAAGTGGGGAGACGCACCTATGGTGTCTTCGCCACAGTAGTTCCTTTTAGCAACAAATTCCAAATGCATGCATCATAAGACAATTATCAATTTTTAGCAATTTTGACATAGCAAAAAAACAATGACAGCATGTTTGTGGCTTCTTCAGTATACACACGTGTACGGCGACGCAGATAGCTAATAGCCCAGGTAGTCCACTATCTTCTGTCTGTTTTCCGTGCTGTAACATGGAAATATGGCCGTGTGGGAACCCTATAAAGGTGTATATCATTTTAGCCCTTTTGTTTAATTTTTTATTTTTTTTCTCTCACCGTTATGAAAGGTAAGGTTCTTATGCTTCCAAAACCATTCCACAAGAGACACATTTTAATTTTCAGGCCCTTAACAACCCCCCTCCCCCACACCCACAGAAGACTGTTTCTTGCAATGACTTGTGTGTAATATAATGGTCCTGAGAGCCATTATCAAGGGCCAGCTGAGACACAGAAGGGTGACCCAAGAAGGAGCCCTTTCTTGCATCTGTGGCCCTTCTCTTTTTTCCCCCTGGGGCCAATGCATGCATTCAAAAGTCTTAACACCAAGCCCTATTGCCAAGGGTCCCCTTCTAAAAAAATATGGGGGATTGGATGTGATGCAGACAATTACATTGCTGGAAGCTACACTATCTGCAATATTAAAGCTGATCAACCCCCCCCCCTCTAGTCTAGGGCTGTGGTGGTCATGACATTTTGTCAGTCGGTTATTGTCATGCAAAAGACTGCCAGTCTCACGGTAATTTAGCATGAATTAACATTAATTAACAGCATCTCCAGGCCTCCATACAAGCCACATCCAGCCAGATAACATACAGTAGGCCGACTCCTGTTCTTCTGAAGTAATTTTTTTTCATATGTTTCTTTAGACCTGCCATCACAATAAATACATGTTAATTTAGGTGTATATTAAATGGATTTATTATACTTTTTTCAAATGTAGTTGTTCCGAAGGAGTGCAACAGCAGCTTGTATGCTTGGAGGACTGGCGATGCTAAACGTGTTTATGGTAATTAATGCTACATTTTTTTGGTCCAATGGAAATGCGAGAGGATGTCGTACCTCTGCTAGAGGCTGTGTGACAGCCGGGTGCAACTTTGCTAATCTGCGTACAATAAGTATCTTTTGTGTTTTGAATATTATTTCTCGCTGGTATGAAAGTTGTTCCAAAGGTTTCCAAAACTGCACGCGTGGATTATTACATTTTCAAAATGTTTAAATGAAGCGTTGGGATTGTAGTTCACATGAAGCCAGCTGTGTTCCGTACCTTCTGCTGAGAACCTAAAGGGGGTGCCCTTGGCTTCTCAAGAGCTTAGGTTCGGGGTGTTTTAATTCAGATTCTCAGTGTTAGAAACGGGCAACGTTTTATCGGAGCTCAAGGCGAGGCGCCATCTTAGCCATGAGCTAGCCTATGCTTCCTCTTCCAAAGCCTTGGTTATATAATGTAATGTTTGTGCTGTATTGAATTTACCTGACATGTTGACACTTGGCATCAGCATGTTCACTTCCCTGTGAGATGCTACCCTGGTCTGGCCTGTTGGCACTGTACAGCTGCTCCCAACCTCCCGCTGAACTTCAGACCTCACTGCTTCAACAGGGCACATGGAGACGACCCTTAACCCCACAAAGCACAGCAGTTCTCATGTAGACTTAGCTACTCCAGAACAAGCCTTGTTCCATGAGCCAAGTAGATAATGGGTACTGTACTTTAGGCACTGTACAAACTAACATCTGACATGTATACAGAACAAAATTATAAACGCAACATGCAACAATTTCATTGATTTTACCGAGTTACAGTTCATATGAGGAAATCAGTTGAAATACATTTATTAGGCACTAGTATATGGGTGTCTAATGACTGAGAGTACTGATATCTGTTGGTCACAGGTACCTTTAAAAATAAGGTAGGGGCATGGATCAGAAAACCAGTCAGTATCTGTTGTGACCGCCATTTGTCTCATACAGTGTGACAAATCTAATTCCCAATAGACTTGATCAGGCTGTTGATGGCCTGTGGAATGTTGTCCCAATCTTCAATGGCCGTGTGACATTGCTGGATTTTGGCGGGAACTGGAACATGCTGTCGTACACATTGATCCAGAGCATTCCAAACATGCTCAATGGGTGATATGTCTGAGTATGCAGGCTATGGAAGAACTGGGATATTTGAACTTCTAGGAATTGTATACAGACCCTTGCGAGATGGAGCCATGCATTATCATGCTGAAACATGGCAGGACAAGGACTCCGTGTCTCGTTATCGCTGTGCATTCATATTCAAATCTCTGTGCATTCAAATTGCCATGCAATTGTGTTCGTTGGTTGTAGCTTATGCCTGCCCGTACCATAACCCCACTGCCGCTCTGTTCACAACGTTGACATTAGCAAACCACTTGCCCACACAACCCCATACACGTGGTCTACGATTTTGAGGCCGGTTGAACGTACTGGCAAATTTTCTAAAACATTTGGAGGTGGCTTACGGTAGAAATTATCATTCAATTCTCTGGTAACAGCTCTGGTGGACATTCCTGCGGTCAGCATACCAATTGCATGCTCCCTCAACTTGAGACATCTGGCATTGTGTTGACAAAACTGCACATTTTAGTGGCCTTTTATTGTCCCTTGCACAAGGTGCACCTCTTGTGATCATGCTGTTTAATCAGCTTCTTGATATACCACACCTGTCAACAAGATGAATTATCTTGGCAAATGAGAAAGGCTCACTAACAGGGATGTACATTTTTTTTAAAATTTTTACAAATTTGTTTGTGCGTATGGAAAATTTCTGGGCTCTTATCTCAGTTTATGAAAAATGGGACCAACACTTATATTTTTGTTCATAAATTGGTAATTTAATTTGTGTTTATCTTTTCTATATTGAATACATCATTTAAACATTCAGTGTAGGTTGGAAAAAGTATGAACATATTCACAAGAAGCGTTGCCTGAGGTGAACCATACCTCCAACAAAAGAGATCTCAGATGATTAAGAATTGTTGCCTTGCATAAAGCTGGAAAGGGTTACAAAAGTATCTCTAAAAGTCAGTCCACGGTAAGCCAAATTGTCTATAAATGGAGAAAGTTCAGCACTGTTGCTACTCTCCCTAGGAGTGGCCGTCCTGCAAAGATGACTATAAGATCAGAATGTTTAATGAGGTTAAGAAGAATCCTAGTGTCAGATAAATACTTACAGAAATCTCGAACATGCTAACATCTGACGAGTTTACGATACGGTAAACACTAAACAAGAATGGTGTTCATTGGAGGACACCACGGAAGAAGCCACAGCTGTCCAAAAATATTGCAGCACATCTGAAGTTTGCAAAAGACCACCTGGATGTTCCACAGCACTATTGGCTAAATATTCTGTGGACAGATTAAACTAAAACTGAGTTGTTTGGAAGGAACATACAGCACATCAACCTCATCCCAACTGTAAAGTATGGTGGAGGGAGCATCATGGTTTGGGGCTGCTTTGCTGCCTCAGGGCCTGGGCAACTTGCTATCGTTGGGAAAGTGAATTTCCGAGTCTATCAAGACATTTTGCAGGAGAATGTTAGGCGATCTGTCCGCCAATTGAAGCTCAACGGAAGTTGGGTGACGCAACAGGACAACGAGCCAAAACACAGAAGTAAATCAACAATTGTTTCAACAGAAAGAAAAAACAATGCCTTCTGGAGTGGCCCAGTCCTGACCTCAACCCAATTGAGATGCCATGGCATGACCTCAAGAGAGCGGTTCACACCAGACATCCCAAGAATATTGCTGAACTGAAACGGTATGGTAAAGAGGAATGGACAAAATTCCTCTTGACCGTTGTGCAGGCCTGATCTGCAACTACTGAAAACGAGGTTATTGCTACCAAAGGAGAGTCAACCAGTTATTAAATCCAAGGATTCACATACTTTTTCTACCCTGCACTGTGAATGTTTTACATGGTGTGTTCAATAAAGACATGACAACGTATATTTGTTTGTTATTAGTTTAAGCAGACTTAGATGAAGATCAGATCAAGTTTCATGAAGAATTTACGCAGAAATCCAGGTAATTCCAAAGGGTTCACATAGTTTTTTTTCTTGTACTGTACATGAATCTAGCCCATTTTGAAATTGGTGTCACCCCAAAAACATTTTGCAGCGTCACACAACAAATACATTTGCAATCTTATAAAGGCGTAGTCATTCACAATGCTTTATTAAGAAGTGTAATCGACTACTGAGCGTGTTACATCTAACCTGTCCAAGCAGGAATGCATGACTCAAAATATTGATATGCAACCTAATCCAGTGATTGTCATGAATTTTCGGTTGGCAATTTTTATATTTTAGTAATATTTTACTTTCAATAGGGCTTCAGATTTTTCAGATTCGTTTTTTTAGTTCAAAAGAGATGAATTGGTCTTAATCTTTGAACTAAAATGTGTATATAGGCCTAATTCAATTGGTGCCAATTCGCCACAGGAAGTGGAAACTCAAAACACATTAGCTAAATCATTAACTCTAAATATAACCCCTACTGCTACTAGCCATGTATTAATCTAACAGTAAATGTAATGTCCTAAAACAAATATTGAAGTGAGTCTTAGTGCACTCCCAATGGCCGAGGCGCAATTTGTTATTTCAAAGCCGTATCAGAAATATTGTTTAACAGTGTGCTTTGAGCTCAATTTTTAAAATGTATATTTTTTTTAACTAGGCAAGTTAACAAATTATTATTTACAATGACTGCCTATCATTGTTAAATTCAAACCCTCGTCTTTTTAATATGGACAACAGTTGCGTTTCCCTCCCAATTGCATTTTGAAATGTTATACTATCACGATGGGGGCAAGAGTACGAAAGGCAGAAGGTAGCTCAAATAACCTACTTGTCTCATTCCTCCATAATCAATCCTATTGACCAGCTGTAACACCACGTAGGTGTCTTGCCTGATTCATTCATCTTCTCCCCTTCCACAGTTCAGACAGGGCCTTGGTTCTATGAGCTACTAATGTGTGCGTAAATGGATTTCACCTAAACTAAAAGCATTGTGTGTGTGTGTGGAACAAATCATTCACTAAACCTTGAACCTCAACTGATTTATTGTAATACATGTGGAAATTGAGCAAGTTGACGTGACTAAACTGCCTGTAAACTGTCAAGGTCAAAACATGTTGATAGAATAGTAGCTAAGATGGGGAGAAGTCTGTCCATACTAAAGCTCTGCCTTCTTAACGATCTCAACAAGGCAGTGCCTACAGGCTCTAGTTTTGTCACACCTGGACTACAGTTCAGCCATGTGGTCCGGTGCCACGGAGTTACAATTGGCTCAGAACAGGGCAGCACGCTGGCCCTTAAATTTACACGGAGAGTACTTTTAAAAAAAAATTTTTTTTAAGGGCCACGGAAATCTCTCATGGCTCATTGGATGAGACGTTGACCTTCATCACTACTTGTCAACACTTCTTACAAAAAACATGCTGAATGCATGACGTCATAGAACTCTATTTCACATCAGGTAACTGATGCAAGCAGTTGAACAACTCCCACAAATATACCTTATGGGACTGTGAAGACACACACGCAATGGGGATCCTTAATAAATAGAAATATCCTCTTATTCCACTTGTAAACAGTGTTGCTTGAATTCCAGAATGGCTTAATCATCGAGATCAATCTGTTGATTTGTATTCTGGGCTAAAAGGCTACCTCGATAGTGGACTTGTTCCATGCTGTACCAACTGTCTTCACAATAGAAAGGATCTCTGTAATGTGTAAAAAGCTAGGAAGGAAGTGAGCAGTTTCCAAAACTTGCATTTCACTGCTTCAGCACAAAGGTTTATTCAGGGCATGACGTTGAGCCAGCTTTCTGCCCCTACCACCCCCTCAACACAAAAGCTCAGCAGCATTTGTACTTGTATCATAACTGTAAACCCACTCTAAACTCCAGACCACCACCTTGTTCTCAACCACCTGGTAATCTCAGGCCCCTCAGCCTGTTGTCAACTGCCAGGGTCTTGTTGTGGTCAGTGTAGTATACTGTAGCAAAACGTTTTGCAACGGTATACAAAAATCTATTTTACTCTTGGACCAGTTCAAGTAGTAAACGCGTGTTCACCTTCAACGACTTAACCCTCCCAGGGTGTTGTAACCCCCCCCCCCCCCACCTACCGGTACTTTCCCTTTTGTGGATATAGCTTGCTTATTGCCCAGGTTTAGACTGCACATTGACATTTAATTCAGTTTGTTGGCTAATCTTCGTTCTGCTTTTTAAGCAGTGGGGCAGTCCCACTCCTCACGAATGTTTTGTTTATTGGACAGGCAGGATAGAAGTAGAGGAACAATGGCGTAGAGCTGCTAAAATGGCACTAGGCCAGAAATGAACCCATGCTGCATAGGTATATGTGCCCCTGAGGCAGCGGCTTAGACTGCTAGTACGGCGGTTCCCAACTACAGTCCTTGAGTACCCCCAGCAGCACACATTTTTGTTGTAGCCCTGGACAAACATACCTGATTCAACTCATCGAGGGCTTGACGATTAGTTGACAAGCTGAATCGGGTACGTTTGTTCGGGGTTACAATAATGTGTTGTTGGGGGTACTCAAGAACCAGAGATGGGGACCACTGTACTAGGCCACTAATATTTTTGTTTTGATACTCCGCATTTGTATTGTAATTGTTTTTGTTTTAACTAGTGCTGGGTGGTATATTGTGTTTGACTATATACCGGTATTGATACATGGGCCAGTTTTGGGTCTTTACTTTATTTTCTAGAATGGTATTTGAATGTTTGGTTTGTTAAATGTGATATGCGTCCATTTTATAGTTTACACTGCTACTTGAGTCATCCCTCTTCTCTCTCCATGCCGCTTTCCACACAGACCTAGCCCTGTCCCGTCACTCGAGGAGCGATGGGACAAAAAAGAAACGTCCCTTTTTCAGGACCCTGTCTTTCAGATAATTCTTAAAATTCCGGAACACTTCAGATCTTTATTGTAAAGGGTTTAAACACTGTTTCCCATGCTTGTTCAATGAACCATAAACAATTCATGAACATGCACCTGTGGAACAGTCATTAAGACATTAACAGCTTACAGACGGTAGGCAATTAAGGTCACGGTTATGGAAATTTAGGACACTAAAGAGGCCTTTCTACTGACTGAAACACCAAAAGAAAGATGCCCAGGGTCCCTGCTCATCTGTGTGAGTGCGCCTTGCATGCTGCAAGGGGGCATGAGGACTCCAGATGTGGCCAGGGCAATATATTTCAATGTCCGTACTGTGAGATACCGAAGACAGCGCTACAGGGAGACAGGACGGACAACTAATCGTACTCACAGTGGCAGACCACGTGTAACACCTGCACAGGATCGGTACATCCGAACATCACACCTGCGGGACAGGTACAGGATGGCAACAACTGCACGAATTACACCAGGAATGCACAATCACTCCATCAGTGCTCAGACTGTCCGCAATAGGCTGAGAGAGGCTGGACTGAGGGCTTGTAGGCCTGTTGTAAGGCAGGTCCTCACCAGACATCACCGGCAACAATGTCGCCAATGGGCACAAACCCACCATCGCTGGACCTGACAGGACTGGCAAACAGTGCTCTTTGCTGACGAGTCGCGGTTTTGTCTCATCAGGGGTGATGGTCGGATTTATTGTTGAAGGAATGAGTGTTACAACCAAGGCCTGTACTCTGGAGCGGGATGGATTTTGGAGATGGAGGGTCTGGGTCTGTGTCACAGCATCATCGGACTGAGCTGCTTGTTATTGCAGGCAATGTCAACGCTGTGCGTTACAGGGAAGACATCCTCCTCCTTCCTGCAGGCTCATCCTGACATGACTCTCCAGCATGAAATACCACCAGCCATACTGCTCGTTCTGTGCGTGATTTCCTGCAAGACAGGAATGTCAGTGTTCTGCCATGGCCAGCGAAAAGCCCAGCTCTCCATCCCATTGAGCACGTCTGGGACCTGTTGGATTGGAGGGTGAGGGCTAGCCCCCCCCCCCCCCCCCCCCCACCCAACAGAAATGTCCGTGAACTCGCAGGTGCCTAGGAAGAGTGGGGTAACATCTCGCAGCAAGAACTGGCAAATCTGGTGCAGTCCATGAGGAGATGCACTGCAGTACTTAGTACCTGGTGTGGCCACCAGCTGCATTGACTGTTACTTTTGTTCAGGGACACATTATTCCATTTCGGTTAGTCACATGTCTGTGGAACTTGTTCAGTTTGTCTGTTGAATCTTATGTTCATACAAATATTTACACATGTTTGCTGAAAATAAATGCAGTTGACAGTGAGGACATTTCTTTTTTTGCTCAGTTTAGTTGGTCTTTTCTTAGGTTTTAGCTAAATCGTGTTAGCTGCTAATCGCTTGTTAGCTGGCTAGCTAATACATGTACTGAGTCAGCAAACCTGGCTAGCTCTACAGCCTGATACCAGTGACGGTGTAAGCCCAAATCAGAATGTTTGCAACAGGATCTTCTAAATCAAAGGGGAATAGGCGAAGCCTGAATATATTGGCTACATGAAGAAACATTTTAATGTAGGCTAAGATTATGGGGACCCTTAGTAAACACTGACCAACACTTTGGTTCCTAAGCTGTCACTAACTCTTCCCTGGCATTTTCATTCGTTGTCCTGTCAAACACTGTATTCAAAGTGCCCACTTTCTATCCTAACTATATCATTAGAATAATCATTCTCTTTCTTTGATTCCAACCGTGTTTTGATCTACATCGCAATTAAAACATCTGGTAAAAAAAAATAAGGCCTAGATTTTTTTTTTGTCCATATCCTGCTGCCTGTGTGGAAATGATCTCAAATGAGTGTAGGAAATGCAGGCAATTATTTGTTTTTATTGAACAGTATGACACAATCAGAATGAAGAAAGACTCATTGAATTCACATGCGTGTGTTGCCACCCTAGGTTCACGCACTATTCATAAAGCAAATGTTGAACTTTTACTAAAAAAAACATTAAGTACTGTTAAAAAAAAGAAAATAAAAAAATATTGTGAATGTATTTTGGCAATATCGCCCAGCCCAAGTTGTTGTATTTGATGATTAGCTGTATCAGGCTAGCTTTACATCACAATTGGTAAGAGTTTGTCAACAAATCTACAGTGCCTTGCGAAAGTATTCGGCCCCCTTGAACTTTGCGACCTTTTGCCACATTTCAGGCTTCAAACATAAAGATATGAAACTGTATTTTTTTTTGTGAAGAATCAACAACAAGTGGGACACAATCATGAAGTGGAACGACATTTATTGGATATTTCAAACTTTTTTAACAAATCAAAAACTGAAAAATTGGGCGTGCAAAATTATTCAGCCCCTTTACTTTCAGTGCAGCAAACTCTCTCCAGAAGTTCAGTGAGGATCTCTGAATGATCCAATGTTGACCTAAATGACTAATGATGATAAATACAATCCACCTGTGTGTAATCAAGTCTCCGTATAAATGCACCTGCACTGTGATAGTCTCAGAGGTCCGTTAAAAGCGCAGAGAGCATCATGAAGAACAAGAAACACACCAGGCAGGTCCGAGATACTGTTGTGAAGAAGTTTAAAGCCGGATTTGGATACAAACAGATTTCCCAAGCTTTAAACATCCCAAGGAGCACTGTGCAAGCGATAATATTGAAATGGAAGGAGTATCAGACCACTGCAAATCTACCAAGACCTGGCCGTCCCTCTAAACTTTCAGCTCATACAAGGAGAAGACTGATCAGAGATGCAGCCAAGAGGCCCATGATCACTCTGGATGAACTGCAGAGATCTACAGCTGAGGTGGGAGACTCTGTCCATAGGACAACAATCAGTCGTATATTGCACAAATCTGGCCTTTATGGAAGAGTGGCAAGAAGAAAGCCATTTCTTAAAGATATCCATAAAAAGTGTAGTTTAAAGTTTGCCACAAGCCACCTGGGAGACACACCAAACATGTGGAAGAAGGTGCTCTGGTCAGATGAAACCAAAATTGAACTTTTTGGCAACAATGCAAAACGTTATGTTTGTCGTAAAAGCAACACAGCTGAACACACCATCCACACTGTCAAACATGGTGGTGGCAGCATCATGGTTTGGGCCTGCTTTTCTTCAGCAGGGACAGGGAAGATGGTTAAAATTGATGGGAAGATGGATGGAGCCAAATACAGGACCATTCTGGAAGAAAACCTGATGGAGTCTGCAAAAGACCTGAGACTGGGACGGAGATTTGTCTTCCAACAAGACAATGATCCAAAACATAAAGCAAAATCTACAATGGAATGGTTCAAAAATAAACATATCCAGGTGTTAGAATGGCCAAGTCAAAGTCCAGACCTGAATCCAATTGAGAATCTGTGGAAAGAACTGAAAACTGCTGTTCACAAATACTCTCCATCCAACCTCACTGAGCTCGAGCTGTTTTGCAAGGAGGAATGGGAAAAAATGTCAGTCTCTCGATGTGCAAAACTGATAGAAATACCCCAAGCGACTTACAGCTGTAATCGCAGCAAAAGGTGGCGCTACAAAGTATTAACTTAAGGGGGCTGAATAATTTTGCACGCCCAATTTTTCAGCTTTTGATTTGTTAAAAAAGTTTGAAATATCCAATAAATGTCGTTCCACTTCATGATTGTGTCCCACTTGTTGTTGATTCTTCACAAAAAAATACAGTTTTATATCTTTATGTTTGAAGCCTGAAATGTGGCAAAAGGTCGCAAAGTTCAAGGGGGCCGAATACTTTCGCAAGGCACTGTATAAGACAATAGTTGGCCTGTGGTAAATGGGTAATCTAGCCCTATACCCTTCAAAGAAGACGTTGTTTTTGTTACATTCAGGTCATGTTGGCAAAACATTGTAGGCAGCCTGTCCTGGTTGCTGAATTCTGTCAAAGATTTAGCCTGTTTTGTGACTGTCTGAGTCTGTGTCCCATAGCCTGACTGCCCATCCAAAGTGTGGCATCTATTCTCACTGCCAAAATGAGAAACCATCCTGGAATGGTAGGAACTTTACTGTGGTTAGGCTAGTTTGTATGGGTCAGGACCGAGGCCTAATGAGTGAGTGAACCACTTGTTTTCCCCCTCGACTCTCATTGTTGGGATGTGATCCTATGGCTAGGAAGCGGGGGGGACCACCATTTGATACTGAAACGCGTCCTCTTCCATTGTCAAATGTACTTTGTACATATGTCAGAATAATGTAGGGTCTAAGCATTGACGTAATGGGGAGTGTGCATGCTTGAACGTTTATTTTTTAAACAAGAAGTTGACCTATTACTGTAGTGAAATAATTCCCTGCTTGAACAGATATGCCTACAATTACAATAAGAGGTGATGTCTAGTATGTTATCATATTTCAATAGATTGGGTTTAGGGCCATTATTCAGTTCACACGGACAAGGTGTGCTTGGACATGCGTTCTTCAATCTGTAGGAAATGCAGGTCCGCAATGCTGTAGTTAAAAGGAGTGCACTATAGAAGGAATAGAGTGCCAATTGGGACACAACCCTTACTAGGCAGAGGAAGCCATTTTTGTCACGTCTCTCTCTGCCACTCTCCCAGAAGGGGACTTACACATCTGTTACTCTAACCTCAGGATGAAGTCCTGCATCCTGTCACCCTCCCCTCACCCATCTCCCTCTGAGCTGCATGGAGCTGGGCGGGGAGGATGTGTGTTTTGTGTCCTTAGTTGTCTCTTTAATAGGTTTAGTTTGTGTAGGATCTCCTCCAACTTCCTTAGAGCACACATCCACTCACTCAACACATTCAGTTTTGGTGAATAATGTATTCATGCCCCACTACATACAATAACAAAACAGTGATTTGGAGTAGTCCTGAGAGTGTAGCCTACTTAATGTGTACATAGATTTAGTTTCAAGAGGAACGTTCTTCTGAGTACATGATTGTTTACTGCCACAGTGGTAGTTTACTGTCCTTCCAGACAAGGACCAATTAAATTGTGCATTCAAAGGAGAAGATGCTATTAAGAGCATTTCATTCAGGCCTCAAGTCACAGTGCTCTTTTGTGATAGTTACCTGCATGTGGTAAAATTCATTGGTCATTGGTTCAATTGAGTTGGGCTACAGATACAGTTGAAGTCGGAAGTTTACATACACCTTAGCCAAATACATTTTAATTCAGTTTTTCACAATTCCTGACATTTAGTCCTAATAAAAATTCCCTGTCTTAGGTCAGTTAGGATCACCAATTTTATTTTAAGAATGTGAAATGTCAGAATAATAGTACGATTTATTTCAGCTTTTATCACAATCCCAGTGGGTCAGAAGTTTACATGCACTCAATTAGTATAGCATTGCCTTTAAATTGTTTAACTTGGGTCAAACGTTTCGGGTAGCCTTCCACAAGCTTCCCACAATAAGTTGGGTGACTTTTGGCTCAGTGAAATAATCTGTCTAAACATTTGTTAGTAATTTTTCCAACTGAATAATGTCCTAACCAACTTGCCAAAACTATAGTTTTTTTTGTTGTTGAATTTTACCACTTTTTCTCCCTAATTTCGTGGTATCCAATTGTTTAGTAGCTACTATCTTGTCTCATCGCTACAACTCCCGTACGGGCTCGGGAGAGACGAAGGTTGAAAGTCATGCGTCCTCCGATACACAACCCAACCAAGCCACACTGCTTCTTAACACAGCGCGCATCCAACCCGGAAGCCAGCCGCACCAATGTGTCGGAGGAAACACCATGCACCTGACAACCTTGGTTAGCGCGCACTGCACCCGGACCGCCACAGGAGTCGCTGGTGCACGATGAGACAAGGATATCCCTACCGGCCAAACCCTCCCTAACCCTCCCGATCGCGGCCAGTTACGACAGAGCCTGGGCACGAACCCAGAGTCTCTGGTGGCGCAGCTGGCGCTGCAGTACAGAGCCCTTAACCACTGCGCCACCCGGGAGGCCCAAACTATAGTTTGTTAACAAGAAATGTGTGGAGTGGTTGAAACGCTTAGGTTGGAGTCATTAAAACTACTTTATGTAAACTCCCGACTTCAACTGTAATGTGGAAGATGTGGTCCTTGTCCACAGGTACATTTGATAAGAGAAATATATTTTCCCCTTTTGAAGTTGTCCTTTCCAGCACAGTTCCAGGCTGCAGATATAGTTGATGCATAACCCAGCCAGCCCAGCTCTGTCTGGCTTGGCTCGGATGTTTACCCCCCCCAGACAACCGGGTCAGCAGACGGCTTAAATGACTATCCGCTTAAATAGGATTAAATCAATGTTCAGTCGGTCAAGGAGTCAACTCTTGCAAAATACTACAGACTAGATGGGTCTAAATCAATTCAGGCTGGCTGCATGTTGAGCCTCGTTGGGGTTTAAGGTCTGTGTAGTCTTCTCCTAATCCCTCACACTCACCCCCTTTCTCCCTCTCTCCAACTGGGTAAACTGGTTATTTGCAGACACCCATCTGTCCCTCTTGGTCTTTGTCACGAATGTCTCTTTGTAACCAATAACCGTCTCATGGTAAAGTGTCACTTGTGGTGATCTGGGTTTCCCGACGCACCCAAAGTGGTGTGAGCCTGGGTTGTCAAGAGAAATAACATGGGCTACTTTAGCAATGAAGGCTTTAGGAACACCAGCCCTGGGCGCTCACTTGTCATTCCAGTGGATGATTGTACTGCATTTTGATGTGGAAGTTATAGCTTGTTGTGACCTGAAAAAGCTTGATGTCAGTTCAAAAACATTTGACCGAGGTTTGAGTCCAACCCCACACATCTTGACTAGGCCTACCTAATAATATTTACACAACTATGCCTGTGTCTGAGTCCTTATGATTGTCCTGCTTTGTCTCCCTGTTATCTTACCTGGCTTATCTTGCTCTGGTGCCATGTCTTGGGTCCTGTTCTCTCTCTCTCTCTCTCCTCTTAAATGTTCCTCCTCTATCTGTGCCTCTCACCCCCCCCACCCCCCCTCATGTGTCTGTACACACCCCATGGAGCCCCCAGCCTTGTCAAGCTTCTCTGCTAAACTGTGTACGTGACCAACAAACTTTGATTTGTTAAGCATGTCGCGCAGCAATGCAGCCATAATGACTACAACTCCCAAGTGGTGATGATCAACATGGTCTCGTTGGTTATCACCGGTATGTTATGTCATAGGTGTATTTTTTTTTAAAATTATTTTTCACGGTTGACTTCACCTGTGTGGTTATCTGAAGCTAGTGTATTATCCACTTAAATAAAATAAAAAAATACCTTTTGCTATGGGCACAGCCTACTGCAGCGTGCCGGTGGAAATCTGAGTAATTTATTCGAAAGGGTTCCATTTTTATAGAGCATAAAAGTAAACAAGTGTAAGTGTAACAATCAACTATAGGCTACATAACTACACTGAACAAACATATAAACGCAACATGTGTTGGTCCCATGTTTCATGAGGTAAAAGATCCTAGAAATGTTCCATACTCACTAATTTGTCTACATCCCTGTTAATGAGCATTTCTCCTTTACCAAGATAATCCATCCACCTGACAGATGTGGCATATCAAGAAGCTGATTAAACGGCATGATCATTACACAGGTGCAACTTGTGCTGTGGACAATAAAAGGCCACTCTAAAATGTGCAGTTTTGTCACAACAGAATGCCACAGATGTCCCAAGTTGAGGGCTTGAGCAATTGGCATGCTGACTGCAGGAATGTCCACCATAGCTGTTGCCATATAATTTTATGTACATTTTTCTACCATAAGCTGCCTCCAATGTTGTTTTTAGATCATTTGGCAGCACATCCAACTGCCTCGCAACTGCAGACCATGTGTAACCATGCTAGCCCAGGACCTCAGGGAAGCTCATTTGCGAGGTTGTTGTCCTCACCATGATCTGACTGCAGTTCAGTGTTGTAACAGACTTCAGTGGGCAAATGCTCACCTTTTGATGGCCTCTGGAGAAGGGTGCTCTTCACGGGTGAATCCTGGTTTCAACTGTACCGGGCTGATTGCAGACGGCATATATGGTGTCGTGTGGGCGAGTGGTTTTTATTGATGTCAACGTTGTGAACAAAGTGCCCCATGGTGACAGTGGAGTTATGGTATAGCCAGGTCATATCAATGGCAATTTTAATGCACAGAGATACCGTGACGAGATCCTGAGTCCCATTGTCGTGCCATTCATCTGTCGCTATCACCTCCATCATGTTTCAGCATGTCTCAAGGATCTGTACACAATTCCTGGAAGCTGAAAATGTTCGTTCTTCCATGGTCTGCAGACACACCAGACGTCACCCATTTAAGCATGTTTGGGATGCCCTGGATCAACGTGTATGAAAGCGGGTTTCCGTTCCGGCTAGTATCCAGCAACTTCATACAGCCATTGAAGAGGAATGGGACAACATTTCACAGACTACAATCAACAGTGGCCTCCATCATTCTTAAATGGAAGAAGTTTGAAACACCAAGACTCTTCCCAAGAACCCGATGGTCACTCTGAGAGCTCCAGGGTTCCTCTGTGGAGATGGTTGTCCTTCTGGAAGGTTCTCCTATCTCTGCAGCACTCCATCAATCAGGCCTTTATGGTAGAGTGGCTAGTTGGTGGTGGTGGCAGCATGCTGTGCGGATTATATTTTTCAGCTGCAGGGACTGGGAGACTAGTCAGGATCGAGGCAAAGATGAACGGAGCAAAATGGAGCGCGCTCCTTGCTGAAAACCTGCTCAGGACCTCGGACTGGGGCAAATGTTCACTTTCCAATAGGACAACAACCCTACGCACACAGCCAAGACAATGCAGGAGCGGCTTTGAGACAAGTCTCTGAATGTCCTTGAGTGGCCCGGACTTGAACCCGATTGAACACCTCTGGAGAGACCTGAAAATAGCTGCGCAGCGACGATCCCCATCCAATCTGACAGAGCTTGAGAGGATCTGCAGAGAAGACTGGGATAAACTCCCCAAATATATAGGTGCGCAATGCTTGTAGCGTCATACCCAAGGAGACTTGAGGCTGTAATCACTGCCAAAGGTGCTTCAACAAAGTACTGAGTAAAGGGTCTGAATACTTTAGTAAATATATTTCTGTGTTTTAAATTTGCAGACATTTTCTTAAAATCAGTTTTTGCTTTGTTATTGTGTGTAGATTTGATGAGGGGGGGGGAATATAATTCTATCCATTTTCTAATAAGGCTCTGTTATGTAACAATGTGGAGCAAGTCAAGGAGTCCAAATGCACTAGCTTCTATGTGCTCCCAGTCCCCGGGTACAAGCTCTGAAAGCTACCCTATTGATTCATTTTTATTTTTTAGGGACAATAATAACAACAATGCAAGTGAGTGCAAAACTCTAGTCTAGACTGTAAACTGCAGTGAATAGCCTGTCGTTTTGAATGCTTATTATTTTGAAATAACTGCATCTAGCCTGCCTGATTGGGCAAACATTTGGATCAGTTATGGGTCTTTTTGTTGGCAGTTTAACTTACAAGCTCCAGGCACATTTGCAGGCCAGTAATATGTTGTATTTCGTTAGGATGTTTTGGCTAACAGAAACGTGCTAATGCAGCGATCTCTAGTGGCGCGCATATTAATAATGATAATGCATGAGCGTGGAGGAAGTTGTATCCACAGTTCCCCCATTTTGTCTGATTGCATACTTATAGGATATGTTTCTTCATTTGTGTTAATTTAGAGGTGGCTCCACGGGTCCAAGATGTGGTGGGGTATTTCAATAAAGACTAACCCAGTGGTTCTCAAGCCTCTCCTAGGGGATCCCCAGCCGGTTCATGTATTTGATCTATTTCAGAACTAGCACACCTGATTCAATTTGTCAATAACCCTTGATTAGGTGAACTAGTTCAGGGCTAAAACCATATTGTGACATGTCTGGGGGTCCTGTGGAGAGGTTGGATAACCACTGGGCTAACCTAACCAGGTAAATCTCCGGACCTAAATTGGAGGGTATGAAATGGTAACAAATCAGCTGTAAAACGGTTTTATATGGGCTATGATGGGACCAGATTTTTTCTAATCCGGTCGTATGGTTTAAACAAACAAAATAGACAACTGCAATTGCACAGTAGAACTAACAGGGCTGAGCTTGCTTTATGCAGGGTTTCATCATGTAGGCCACATATGTCAGAGTCAAGGCCCGCGGGCCACATCCGGCCCGCAAGAAGGTTTTTTACGGCCCCTGGGATGATCTTGATTTATTATTAGAACCGGCCCGCAGCAAGCCGGCAGCCCGCAGATCTTTTACACGCACCAATACTACATTTCCCACAATGCAAAGGTGACGCACCGAGCAGTAGGCTGCTTCATTTCAATATTTATTGGCACAGCAGTCGTCAGCATCACAGTAAAATTAACTTTCAGATACCCATCAAAAATGGCAAAACGGAAGGTGGATACTGAGAACCGGGGGTTTCAAACAAGGTGGGAGTCGGAGTATATGTTCACGAAGGTAGCTGGAAAACCTGTGTGTCTTCTGTGTGGAGAAAGTGTGGCGGTACTGAAAGAGTATAATCTGAGACGACATTATGAAACGAAACACGCGGACACACACGCGGACGCAACTGTCAAGGCCAGTTTTATTTTGGCAGAAGAGATCGCTAAATCAGCCCGGCCATTTACGGAGGGGGATTTCATCAAAAACTGCATGATTAAAGTTTGTGACGAAGTTTGCCCAGAAAAAAGGCAACTCTTTTTAAATGTGAGTCTGAGCAGAAACACCATTGCCGAGAGAGTAGACCAGTTGTCCATCAATCTAAAAGAGCAGCTTGTGAAAAAGGGAAAAGATTTTATTGCATATTCCTTGGCTGTGGATGAGAGCACCGACATTTCTGACATTGCCCAGTTGTCAATTTTCATCCGCGGAGTGGACTCCAACCTAAGCGTGACAGAGGAGTTTTTGGCTTTACGTCCTATGCATGGCACAACTACGGGGCATGATTTGTATGAAGAGGTGTCAAGATGTGTAAATGAGATGGAGCTGCCTTGGGAAAAACTTGTGGGTTTGACAACCGACGGAGCACCTGCGATGTGTGGACACAGGAGCGGACTGGTGGCGAAGATACGGGAAAAGATGCAAGAGGAAAACGCGACAGGTGAGCTGACAGCTTATCATTGTATCATACACCAGGAAGCGTTGTGCGGTAAAGCCTTGAAAATGGAGCATGTAATGAGCATCATCACGCGCACAGTTAACTTTATCAGAGCCAAAGGTTTGAATCACCGCCAGTTCAAGGCATTTCTGACGGAGTTAGAAACGGAGCATGGTGATTTGCCTTATCACACAGAGGTGCGATGGCTAAGCCAGGGAAAGGTGCTTCAAAGATGTTTCGAGCTTCGTGAGGAGATTTGTCTGTTCTTGGACAGCAAAGGGAAAGACACAACACAACTCCGAGACGAAATGTTTCTGTGTGAAATGGCTTTTCTGTGTGACATTACGAGTCATCTGAATGCAATAAACTTGCAGCTGCAGGGTCGGGATCGTGTCATCTCTGATATGTACAGTACAGTGAAGGCATTTAAAACCAAACTGACTCTGTGGGAGACGCAGATGCGGAAAGAAAATTTGAGCCACTTTCCCAGCTGCCAGACCATGAAAGAGAAGCTCTCTACCAGTGCGTTCCCGAGCACACAGTTGGCTGATAAAATAGGTATGCTTGCCGCTGACTTTCGACGCCGATTTGCTGACTTTGAAGCACAAAAAAGCAGGTTGGAACTGCTCGGTAACCCATTTGCTGTTGACGTGGAAAGCTCACCACCAAACCTCCAAATGGAGTTGATTGACCTCCAATGCAATGATGCACTGAGGGCAAAATATGCGGCAGTGGGTGCTGCGGAGTTCGCCCGTTTCCTCCCCGGCACAATGCCCCAGCTGCGCATCCAGGCTGCTCAAACGTTGTCTATGTTTGGCAGCACATACCTGTGTGAACAACTGTTTTCTTTGATGAACCTGAACAAAACATCACACAGAAGTTGACTTACTGCTGAACACCTCCACTCAATTCTGAGGATTTCTTCAGCTCAGAGCCTTACCCCGAACATTGATGAACTTGTGGAAAAGATGGGACACCACCAAGTATCACCCTCAACCTCAAACAAGTGAACATTACTGTGCAATCACATATTTAGAGTTTTTACTCAGTTCAAGTTTAAAAGTTAAAATTTAATATTTGTTTTCACTGCATGTTACTTCTCCTTAAACAAAGTGTTGTTTTTGATTAATAGATTTTTGCACTTTATTTTTTTGTATTTCAATCCAATTATATTTTAAAAATATTTCAGTTGAGTGGATGATAGAAAATTGCTATTATTGTTTTTTCTTTGAAGTAAATTTAGCCCACTTTTGCTAAAATAGAAAATATAGTCTACTGATGGTGCCTTGAATACCGGTTTCTTTCATTTAATGTTCATGTTATGGGGATATTTATATAAAGGAAATTTGTCTTTTGTGTCTGTTGAAAATTAAAGATTACTGACAGAGCCATAAGAAAATATTGCTTTATTTATTTGATCATATTGTAATATATTTGTTAGGTTTTCAGTAGGTTCAATTAGGTTCACTAGACTATATGCGTCATTTAAAATTTTTTCAATGAACATTCGAACAGTCCGGCCCTCGTCTTGTAGCTGATTTTTTTATTTGGCCCTCCGTCCATTTGACTTTGACACCCCTGATGTAGGCCTTTGCATCGTTAATTTAAAAGTTACTCACACAGTATGTCATCACTATTGGTGTGTGGATTTAATTCCAGTCCATAATTTGATTGCTAAGGTCTAGGTAGCCTAGCCACCTGAAGTTCGAACATAAACCAGATTTGATCACATTTTCTTTTAACACAGGCCTATTTTAGGCTGTAAATGCATAACGTTTCCACTGGCCAGAGGGGATCAGCGCTCATAGTCTTCTCTAGGCTATGTGCTCTGGTGGTAATAGGCTTCTCTAGGCTATGTGCTCTGGTGGTAATAGGCTTCGATAGTTTTTATACATTTTGTATTTTTCTGTTTTTCTCGTCTTGTGGCTGCTTCCCGAAACACACAACGAGCCCCGCCCTCTGACACTCAAGCTGCGCGGTTTCTCCTCTGTTAGATTCACTTAAGGCGCCCGCATGCTAATCACCTGAAACCGCTCAAAAAAGTGTGTGCATATTAAGACATTTTGTGAGGTTTTGGACTTCGGTGAGGGCTGTTCGAGTGTGTGTGTGTGTGTGTGTGTGTGTGTACACACGCGCGCGCGCAAGCCGAAATCTTCGCCCCTTCGTCTGTGATTGGTCAACAGTAGAGATTCCACTGTTTCTTACTGTTATTCTATTTCTATGATTCTAACAGTTTACCCTAGTGTATTTTTTTCCTAACCTACTATGGTTTGTATGACTCATTTCAGAAGGGTTGGTATTATGTTGGTCCAATATGTGTGTATTCTGCTTCTACTTATATTTGGATAAAAGTGAACCAAGCTGCACACGTCCCTAAAAAGCTAGAAGCAACTGTTAAAGCACATCCTGCTAATTCAAAAATGGTGCCAATGTTTTGTTTTTGTTTCCTCTGCAGATCTGTGTCCTCCTCTTCACCTGCCTCTACATTCTGTCCTACCTCATCCTCACTCATTTCAAGAAGAATGCGGACTATGTCACGGGTGAGTATGGGTTTGAGGTTGACCGATTCATCGGAATGACCAATTTTTTTTAAATTAGGGACGATTTCAAGTTTTCATAACAATCGCTAATCAGCATTTTTGGGTGCTGATTACATTGCACTCCACGAGGAGACTGCCTAGCAGGCTGACCACCTGTGCAGCAAGGAGCCAAGGTAAGTTGCTAGCTAGCATCAAAAGGATCTTATAAAAATCTATCAATCTTAACATAATCACTAGTTAACTACACATGCTTGATATTACTAGCTTGTCCTGCGTTGCATATAATCAATGCGGTGCCTGTTAATTTATCATCGAATCACAGCCTACTTTGCCAAACGGGTGGTGATTTAATAAGCGCATTTGCGAAAAAAGCACTGTCGTTGTAGTTGCGAACTCTCTGAAGACCATTTCTTCCTAACAAAGACCTTAATTAATTTGCCAGAATTTTACATAATTATGACATAACATTGAAGGTTGTGCAATGTAACAGCAATATTTAGACTTAATCTTGCCGCCCATTCGATAAATCAGATCAGATAATAGCTTCTCATGCTTTCGCCGAAAAGCATTTTAAAAATCTGACTTGTTGGCTAGATTCACAACGAGTGTAGCTTTAATTCAATAGCCTGCATGTGTATTTTGATGAACGTTTGAGTTTTAACGAGTACATTTAGCATTTAGCGTAGCGCATTTGCATTTCCAGGTGCCTACTTGAGACATCTGCGTCTCAAGTAGGAGCAAGAAGTTAATCGCTATCGGCTTTTTTTTGGTCCTCCGATTATCGGTATCTGCGTTGAAAAATCATAATCGGTCGACCTCTAGTATGGATATGTTTTCCTAGTCCCCCCCAAAAAGGACCTCAGTCTGGCTTTCAACTTACTCTTGAAAGTTGCAATAGTAGAATGCACAACGTGTAATTTCGAAACTGGGACAATGCTGGGGGAAAAGGCCCAAAAAAGTATACAGACAATGGCTTTATCAAACAACACTGTTTCATGACGCATCAGTGACATGTCAGGATGTTTTGAAACGATTACTGCTTTGCATACAAGCCGGTGAATTATATGCGTTACAGCTGGATGAGTCAACAGACTGGGCCTGGCACAGCTCCCGGTATATGTCTGTTACATTTATGGAGTGTCAATTAAGGAAGACATCCTCTTCTACAAACCACTGGAAACCAGGACAACAGGAGAGGATCTTTTTAAAGTACTGGACAGCTTTGTGACATCAAATGGACTTTGGTGGTCAAGATGTGTTGGTATCTGTACTGATAGTGCAAAAGCCATGACATGGAGACCTAGTGGAATGTCAAGTGAAGAGGCGACTCCGGGATGCAGGCCTTTTTTATTCTTTTTTATTGGCCAGTCTAAGATGGCTTTTTCTTTGCAACTGCCTAGAAGGCCATCATCCCGGAGTCGCCTCTTCACTGTTGACGTTGAGACTGGTACCTTTTTAATGAAGCTGCCACTTGAGGACTTGTGAGGCGTCTGTTTCTCAAACCAGACACTCCAATGTATTTGTCCTCTTGCTCAGTTGTGCACCGGGGCCTCCCGCTCTATTCTGGTTAGAGCCAGTTTGCGCTGTTCTGTGAAGGGATTAGTACACAGCGTTGCCAAGAACCTGAAGATCTCGTGCAATCTCTTGCATGGAATAGTCTTCATTTCTCAGAACAAGAATAGACTGACGAGTTTCAGAAGAAAATGATTTCTTTCTGGCAATTTTGAGCCTGTAATCGAACTCATAAATTGTGATGCTCCAGATACTCAACTAGTCTAAAGACTAGTTTTATTGCTTCTTTAATCAGAACAACAGTTTTCAGCTGTGCTAACATAATTGCAATGGTTTTCTAATGCTCAATTAGCCTTTTAATAGATTAACTTGAATTAGCTAATGCAACGTGCCATTGGAACACAGTGACGGTTGCTGATAATTAGCCTCTGTACACCTATGTAGATATTCCATAAAAAATCTGCCGTTTTCCAGCTACAATAGTAATTTACAACATTAACAATGTCTACACTGTATTTCTGATCCATTTTAATGGACAAAAAATGTGCTTTTCTTTCAAAAACAAGGACATTTCTAAGTGACCCCAAACTTTTGAACGGTCTCTCTCTGTCCATAGGCCATCATTGTAATTAATAATTTGTTCTTCACTGACTTGCTTAGTTTAAAAAATAACACGCGTACAGTACCAGTCAAGTTTGGACACCTACTCATTCAGGGTTTTTATTTTTACTATTTTCTACATTGTGGAATAATAGCGAAGACATCAAAAACTATGAATAACACATATGGAATCATGTGGTAACCAAACAAATGTTTTATCAAAATATATTTTAGGTTCTTCAAAGGAGCCATCCTTGGCCTTGACGACAGCTTTGCACAGCGTTCACCTGGAATGCTTTTCCAACGGTCTTGAAGGAGTTAGCAAGTGCTTGTCAAATTGTGACTGAGAGACTGACGTGGACAGCCTACGTGATAAAGCAAAGCCGAGCTCATGCCTTTTCAAGCGACTTTTTTCATATCATTAGTCACGTCATGCTATGTATTAAATATCAAAACATATAGCCCAATGTTTGTAGAACTGAAGTTACATGAATAACTCTAAATTTAAGCATATAGGAGTGCCCATTACGTTTGTTAGCTGCATGTGTGCACTCCCTCCAAATTGTTTGGTGAAAATATCCTTTCTATTTTATTCATATCATGTTTCTTTAGACCGGTCTTAAATAATGGATTTATTGTGAAGGTTTATGCTATATTTCATCGATTTACAATACTTTTCTCAAATGTAGATGTTCCAAAGGACTGCATTTGTGACTTCTGTGTGTGGAAGCCAGGAGCTGATAAATTAGTTTAACGGTCAATTACCGTGAGACTGACCCCAGTTATTTGCTTGACAATCACCAACTGATGACATTTTCGTGACAGCCCTAATCCTATGAGTTGAACGTTGGAAGTGTGGCTGTGCAAATGCAATTTGGTTTATGTACCTTATGTAATCGCTCCAGTAAAGTCTGGTTATTGAAAAACCGCTGTAGCACATCCGCATCCAACATAACAAGTCTGGCCTGTAGCTGTTTGGAGGTGGGCCAGCCCACTGAGCCGGGCCAGCCAGTGGGTTTTGGAACGAGTCAGCTAAACCTGTTCTGCGTTACGAGTACAGTGTTATTTCCAATGAATGGCCACCGCGGTCAGTCAATACCACCAGCAGAGCATTTGTGCCTCGCAGCTTAATGGTGTGATGTTGAAGATGTGAATCAATTCCGATGCTACGAACTGATTTCTCTTGCTCCCAGTACATGTCCCCCCCCCCACACACACACACACACTTCAGTTCCTCCTCCTGACCTATACAGACTCTTGTTCTGTTGTGTCTTGAACACGGTGTACTCCGTATATCTCTATTTTTGAGGCCAACTACTTATTTCCCCTCTGGCCGTGTTGATCGGCGCTACCTTAGTTTCTTACCGATATCTCTTTCTAAGTATATCCCTCCTCCAGACACTCTAGGCAACATACTTTGCCCCGACACAATTTCAACTCTTATGTCTGGGTAAATGGGTTGTGTTGACAAGAGGCTCGCTTGCCTGTTGGTTTAGCTGTGACGCACTCACTTGTATGTTTTCTGCCGTTTTCCAGGTGACGTTGAAGATGCGACCGCCAACAAAATTGCGTAAGTGAAGAGACCTAATGATTTAACTGACCTAGCAAGCAGTCTGTGATTAGAGTGGCTGTGTGTGAGCAGAGTATTTGAGCTAGTATCTGAGTTGCTGTGACCTACGAGGTGACACAACTTGGTCTGTGTGACTGTCCTCCTTGCTCTTTGTCCTTACACACTGATATTCCTTTCCTCCCTCCCCACCCAGAGCAACTAGCATCCAAAACACACAATACTGTGTTGTCCAAATGACATAAAAACACAATGTGCGTTGATCACTCTACAGACACCCTCGTTCTCTCTCTTCCTGTCTAGGCTGTGGCTGTGTACGTTTACCCTCTCTGTGGCAGTGTGCGCTGTGCTGCTCCTCCCCATCTCCATCCTGTCCAATGAGGTGCTGCTCATCTTCCCTCACAGCTACTACATGCAGTGGCTCAACGGATCGCTCATTCACGGTACTGATCCACGTTTACACCCCAATACCGCTCCACGTTTACACCACAACACCCAATACCGCTCCACGTTTACACCACAACACCCAATACCGCTCCACGTTTACACCACAACACCCAATACCGCTCCACGTTTACACCACAACACCCAATACCGCTCCACGTTTACAACCCATAGTCGTTCGTTCATTGTCAGAGCGCCCGTAGCCCCAAACCTCACACACCAGTCTGTTTTAACTACATTTTGAAGTGTTGCTAGTCAATGGGCTCCAAAACGAATGATTCATTACTATGGTTTTGGGAACCTTGCACCGTTGCCTGTTATGTAATAATAAGCCATGGTGTGTCTATCACAGAAATGAAACGTGAGCTCCACAAACCAGCAGTTGAAGGGAAGTGGGGCCCCAAATATAACATTGTCCACTCTAGTCCCTCTTGCTTATTTCCATTGAGCTTTACAGGTTCCTGTGTTCTGTATACCCCCCAAAAAAGTGTTTCCCTAAACGGCGAGGCTGCGCCTCACTGTGGTGGTCGTGTTTGTTGCTGGGTTTCTATCCCTTTTATGATATTACCTAACTTTTTGTAATGAAATGTTTTGACCATCTCTTCTCTTTCTCTCCATCATCAGGCTTATGGAACCTAGTGTTCCTGTTCTCCAACCTGTCCCTGGTCTTCCTCATGCCCTTCGCCTACTTTTTCACCGAGTCGGAGGGCTTCGTGGGCTGTAAGAAGGGGGTGATGGCGCGGGTGTATGAGACGGCGGTGGTGCTGCTGCTGCTCACTCTGCTGGTGCTGGGCATGGTGTGGGTGTTTGTGGCTCTGCTAAACAACCACAGCGCCAGGGAGAGCCTCTATGGTGAGTTGATCTTTGCTTTTCATTCAAGCCATTTTTGCAACTGTTAATTTATTGAATTGGTGTCCTTTTTGTTAATTTTTTTGGGGGGGGAACCATGTATCAAAGTCCTTTTTTCTAATGACCTGTTGTCTCCCATCTCAGACATGTGGGAGTACTATCTCCCTTACCTCTACTCTGCCATCTCTCTGTGTGGAGTGCTGCTGCTGCTATGTGAGGCCACCTCCACTATGTCTCGTCCATCTGCCGTACTGGCTGCTTAACTTGTGATGTGTCTGAATGCTGCCTGACACCTCTTCCTGTCTCCTTGCAGTGTGCACTCCCTTCGGGCTGTCCCGCATGTTCAGCGTCACCGGGAGCCTACTGGTCAAACCACGGGTGAGTGATAATCCACAAACGTTTTCTCCAGTATGCAGACAATAACCGAACACGGGTGACATTGTTATATCTTTGGTATTTTATTAGGGTCCCCATTAGCTGTTGCAAAAGCAGCAGCAACTCTTCCTGGGGTCCACATGAAACACAATACAGAACCTCAATAGACAAGAACGGCTCAAGGACAGAACTACATACATTTTTAAAGGCACAGAGCCTACATATCAATGGATACACACAAACTATCTAGGTGAAATAGGGGAGAGGCGTTGTGTTGCTTTATCTGTTTTTTGAAACCAGGTTTGCTGTTTATTTGAGCAATATGAGATGGAAAGAAGTTCCATGCAATAAGGGCTCTATATAATACTGTGTGTTTTCTTGAATTTGTTCTGGATTTGGGTGACGAGATCCCTGGTGGCATGTCTGGTTGGATAAGTGTGTGTGTGTGTGTGTGTGTGTGTGTGTATTAGAGCTGTGTGCAACTTGACTATGTAAACCATTTTTGGGATATCGTTGACAATAACATAACACTAATGACTCGATGACATCCAATCCCCTGTGTTTCCTCAGCTGTTGGAGAATGTGGAGGTGGAGATGAACTGTGCTGCGTTCGAGGAGGCTTCGCTCTCTAGGACACTCAACCGTGAGTGGGCCAGCGACCATGGGCTACAATAGTCTCTCAACATGGGACAATTGAATGCATTTCTATTCGGAATCGTACACTGCCTGTACCCACACGTCCATGACTCATCCTAGAGGAGGTGGTGTTGACCGTGCTCTGTTCCTTGTAGGGGGTAGCACGGCATGCTGGGTCAGTGTGAACGTGGAACCTTTGAGGACGCAGTACCTCGGCGTCCAGGCCAAACGAATCGCCCTCGGTAAGACCGTCGGTCTATGAGAATAATACTGTGTTTTTATTAGATTCTCTTGACTTACTAGGGTTGGATCAAATTCATTGGAAGATTATACAACATTGCTGGATTTCATTCGGGCATTAGAATTTTTTTCCCAGGAATAGCTTCACTGCTGACCGGGAGACTGACAGCGTTGTCTACAGTGGTCCTTGTCCTCATCATTCTCTCTCCCCCAGAGATGCGGAGGAGAGCGTCACCATGGCAGCGGAACCTGTTCTACCCTCTGGCCATGCTGCTGCTCCTAGCTCTGACGGTGGCCTGCGTGTTGATGGTTTGTTTCCATGTTCTGGAGCTCCTGTTCGACGAGACGGCCATGCCCAGTGGAATGGGGGTGAGAGGACTCTACCAAGGGGAATAAGGGACGGCGTGAGCTGGAAGGGGCTTTGTATGGATTATTCTCGACAGCCCGCTGTTGATTTTATAGCATGTAGGGCGTTTACACACTCTGCCCAATGTGGGTGAAAGCACGCTTTGGTGGTAATTTTTTCCATTCGTTAGGTTTTAAAATAAATTTTTACCGTGATAAGTATGATCACGCTCTGAATCGTTCCGTGAGGTCTTTCTTTAGCATATCATTTAACATTATATCCTAAATGTCTGATTTCCTAACTTAATACATCTGATCATAAGCACTGAGCTCTGATCATTTAAAAGAGCTGTGCAGCTTTCTTGCCAAAACGTTTGAGGATTTTGCATTCTGGTCGGCGTCATTGCCCGTTGTTTCCATGGGTCGCAAACCGTTATTTAAGCTCTCGTCATGCCAATTTAAGGCTTAGAAAATAGAAATCTTGTGGTACACTTAGTGCTCCGTTGACATTTTTAGAGAGATGCTTGTTTTTGTAAGAACATGTGAACAGTGTAGACCAAAATGTCTCAACATCGACATCCATCTGGCCTATTGTTTCATGTCCCCCGGATTTGAGAAGTGAGCCTGTCGAGTAGCCTTCATTCTGGCACAGCGTCCAGCCTAGCTCCCGCGATGCTTTTTACCACATTTCCTTTTTAAAATGTTTATTTTCGCTGGCCTCCGTTTCATTTAGTCAGCCTAATTTTGACTTTCCTACTACGGTTAAAAACTCCAATAACTTGAACGGATTAGGATCGAGACAGTCTGGACTGTTGATTTTCTTAGTGGATTATCTCCACAATAAAACAAATCATTTAACCCATTGGTCAAAATGGTTTTTTATTGGACACCCTATAACCGGGGTACTTAGCCTAGGAGGTCCCGCAGCCTGCTGGTTTTCTGTTCCACCTGATAATTAATTGCACACACCTGGTGTCCCGGGTCTAAATTGGTCCCTGATTAGAGGGGAACAACTAAAAAAATGCAGGGGAACTGGCTTCAAGGTCCAGAGTTGCGTTTTGAGGGCCTATGGCATGAGTTTACTCCTACCTGTAAAGATATGTTGAATTCTAGCGATGCACATTGACCTATTGCCTCTGTAATGTTGACCCTGAATAGCCTGTTCTATGTTGAGTGACTGAAGGCCATATCTTTCATATAGATTTTAAGACTAAACAATTCTAAGGACATAAACTTGCGGGGGGAGGGTACCATTTATTTTTTTATACAGGATAACCGATTTGCATTGATGGTATGTTTCCTCTGCGTGGTAGGACCCTCGCCTGGGGACGGCTTCCTTCTCCATGTTTGGTTCTCTGGGAGCAGCGGTGCAGGTGGTCCTCATCCTGTACCTGATGGTGTCGTCTGTGGTGGGCTTCTACAGCTCTCCTCTCTTCACCTCCCTGCTGCCCCGCTCTCAGGACACCAACCTCACACAGATCATTGGGAACTGTGTGTCTCTTCTGGTCCTCAGCTCAGCACTGCCGGTCTTCTCTCGCACTCTGGGTAAGAGCCCCCCCCCGATCCCCAGGTTGAGTTTCTAGATTCTTGTCGTCTCGTGTGGTTGAACAAAAAAAGAGATGTGTAGACCCCCACAGTGGTATCATAATACCCATGAAACCTAGTGGTCAAACAGGGAAATGGTTCCAATCGTTTCCCCAACATAAATGTTTCCTATAGGGGATTTTAGAAACACCTAAAGTAAGGGCTGTGTTTCCTGTCGGCTTACCCTGACATGACGTTTTGATTACCAGGTAAATCTCTCTCGTACAAAGGTGACTTATCAATTGTTTTTATTTCTTTATTTAACCTTTATTTAACTAGGCAAGTTGGTCCAAATTGTTATTAACAATGACGGCCCAGGAACAGTGGGTTAACTGCCTTGTTCAGGGGCAGAACGACAGATTTTTACCTTGTCAGTTTTGGGGATTCGATCTAGCAACCTTTCGGTTACTGGCCCAACTAGGCTACCTGCCCTCACACCCAGGGTAAGCCTACACGAGAAGCAGCCCTTATTTCAAGTGTTTCTAAAATCCCCTATTGGAAACGTTTATGGTATAAAAACAATTGGAACCATTTCCCCGTTTGACCACTAGGTTTTTGGTGTATTACGACACCACCACTGTGGGGCTCTATTGCCTACTGACTGAGAGCTTCTGGTTGTAGTATAATTTCTGAACACAAGAGGGCATGTGTATGCAGTCAATCACTATGAACACTGTGACCTTGGCCATGGTCAAGTACTGTGCTTCAGAAATGCACCCTTCTTTCCTTCCACTCTAGAAGTATTCACAGATCTGAATCGGATGGATTAGTGAAAGTAATATGGATTTGAACTTTATTTGTCCATGGGGGGGTGAAGATATGCTGAGTAGTTTATAGTGTCAAACTAATCACATTCTGTCTCTGACCTGTTCTTCAGGGATCACACGGTTTGACCTCCTGGGAGACTTTGGGAGATATAACTGGCTGGGGAACTTCCACATAGTGTTCTTGTACAACATACTGTTTGCCGGCCTCACCTCTGCCTGCCTCATCAACACTCTCACCTGGGCTGTGCAGGGAGAACTCATACGTGCCTTCGGTACGTAACGCAATCAATCAAGTATTTATAAAGCCAGGAATATGTCTATGAACCTGATACCTGCCTTTCTATGTTTAGATGTTCGAGTCCATACTTTTGTATCACTTCACATCTTCAACTTAAAGTCATGTTTAAATTGACTAGATGATTTGTCCACCTATCTTGGCTGTAGTCGACTCCCACAATCCGTTTTTGGATATGCATCTTTCTTAGGTATTTGGTAGTCATATTGTGTTACTTTCATTATGCAGTAGAAGGGTTGTGCCAGCTGCCAATAGTCGGTGTGTTTTCAGAGTGACTGAACTGTGAGCTAGCTTCCAAGGTGTTCTCTTCCCAGCTCTGGGCCTGGCCATGTTTCCCAATGGGTTGGTCTCCTTTCCTCAGATAGAAAGGCCTATACAATTCTCTCAGGAAAGAGGGGAGTAGGAGTCCCCTAGGGGCCTGTGGGCCTGGCTGCTGGGCCCCCTCCCGGGCCCCCCACACACACTCGCCCTCTGCCCCTCCACCCAACACAAACAGTTCGGCGCGTAGAGCCATGGACACGCACCCCCCCCTTCCTCACGGGATAGATAGCATCTCTCCTCAACCGCTACCTCCCCAACAGCTTTTGTTCTGTTCTGTGATTGATGGACTTTCTTTGCACCCAAACTAGCCTTTTTTTAAAATATTTTATTTTTCTCACACTGTCGGTGGTAATCATGCCATTTCGTTCCACTGTCGGTGTTAACCGTAAGTGTTATGTCTCCACAGGTCTCCACAAACTTCCTCTGACAGTGTCCCGCACAACCATCCCCCTCAAGCTCCTCCTGGCAAATGGCCTGTCAAAGATCCAGTGACTGACATTCCCTTGACCAATCAACCGTGATCTTTAATCCCGACTGGGACCTGAGCCCCCTGGATAGCATTCCCATTGGACCAAAGGCACCTTGTCTTCAGTCCTCCAGTCAATCTGTGTCTGGATCACCAAAATGAAGAGACCGGAGTGGAGGATTAGAAGTGCAGTTTGGACAATGACGCAGTAGAGCTCTGCTCACTGACCAATACAAGTTGACTTGGGGAACAAACTTAAACGGTCTCGCTTTTTCACTACAGTACTGGGGTGCTATTGAAATCACTGTGCAGTAATCTGAGGCAAAAATGATAAATTCTGGAACTGCTAAAATAATCTTGAACTGAATGGGATCTTATCAGGGTTTTTAGGTCATGGCTAGAAGGGATTCAACTATTGTCAGATATTACTTTTCGTAGCAGGTTAGGAGAAGGGTTGGGGTTAGTTAAAATGTTTTTAAAAATCTGCTTTTGACGTTAATTTGAGAAAAGCTGGGTCCCTTCTAGCCATGACCGGGTTCTTGTTGACCTTGTGACATCATACAGTACATCCTGGATGTCCTAATGCCTTATGAGAAACTCACAATGGGTTCGAGAGGTGGCGGTGGGACCGACTTACTTTGCTCTTTGGACACGCACGTGTAAAAGTCAGCAAATCTATTTTTGGAACATTACGTTGCAACTGACATTTCCTTTTCCTGATCAGGGGTTGAGCGGTTGAGTCCTCTCTCTGCCTCCCCTCTCCCCACGCTTTCCTCTCTCTCTCTCGTGTAAGACTATTTCTGGGCCTCACTCCTTTGAATCCCACTTCCATTTCTTTTTAAGACTCCTTGTCTGTCTGTAATGGTGTTGTGTCCGTTAATGAGAGGATGTTTTTAAACCTGGGTATTTTACATGCCTTGACCTTCACATAGTGGAGGAAGAGAAGGGGACAGGACAGGGTTGTGTTCATTATGTTACGGCTTAAAGCATTTTGCAACAAAAGAAAATGAGCGTTTCAGTTCTCTTCCATTTGGTGCCGGACGAACACAACCCAGGATTTGTTTTAAACTGATGACATTGAATTAGTGAACAATGTATGAAAAGATACCTGAACACAAAGGGGAAAATAGACAAGGGAGGTTATTGGTTGTATAATGGCATTTCTGTTCCCTTTAAAAAAGAAGCATTAAGGAGCTTCCTTAATGCAAATTAACACTAGTGTGTCCTGCCTTGGACCAATCATACTGTGAATAGCTTGTTAATGTTCAAGTGCAATACTGTTTACGCTCCACTGCCAATTCCCATGACCTGTTTTTCCTGAACTTTTATATTAGAATAATATAAATTAATGATCTCTAGCGGTTTTTATTTTAGATCTCTTTATCGTGATCCTGTGTCGTGCTTTTCCTTTGCTGTATCAGCATGTATGTTAAGTTTGTTTTAATTGTTGTTATTAGCTGTTAGACAATCAGTTCCTTTCTCTGTCACCAGCAGGGGGCAGGGTCTCCCAAACTCACCGGCAGCCTTCTGAAACTTGCCCTGAGGTTCTGTCGGAGAACCTTCCGTCCTTAGGGCAATGGTTCTGTTTGGTCAGTCATTGCACATAGTGTTGACTCATTTTATGTCGCGTGACAAGTATTTAGAGTCTATTGTTTGGGTAGCAAACAGTTTTTTATGGTTTACTTTTAGTGCTCTAAAACGTTTTGATGTTGTAGAATGTATGTATTTTTTCATGAGCCGTGGAGAAAATTACATTTTTCTATACATGAACTGACTTGTCTGATATCTATGGATTGGTATGAGTAATAAGACTGTTAGAGTGCAGTTATATAGTAGTTTATCTATACATGATCAGGTGTCATTATCCAGCCTGTCCCACTTTGTGTGGGCGTTTGCTGGCACGTCTGTCCCCCCTGTGCGGTTTACGTCTGCCCCCCCCCCCGTGCTGTTTGTCTATCCTGTGCGTGTACGTCTGTGTCCCCCTGTGCGGTTTACGTCTGTCCAGTGCGTGTACGTCTGCCCCCTCTGTGCGGTTTACGCCTGCCCCCCCGCCCTCTGTGCGGTTTACGTCTGCCCACCCCCGTGCTGTTTATGTCTATCCTGTGCGTGTGCGTCTGTGTCCCTCTGTGCGGTTTACGTCTATCCTGTGCGTGTACGTCTGCCCCCCCTGTGCGGTTTACGTCTGTGTCCCCCTGTGCGGTTTACGTCTGTGTCCCCCTGTGCGGTTTACGTCTGTGTCCCCCTGTGCGGTTTACGTCTGTGTCCCCCTGTGCGGTTTACGTCTGTGTCCCCCTGTGCGGTTTACGTCTGTGTCCCCCTGTGCGGGTTACAGCTGTGTCCCCCTGTGCGGTTTACAGCTGTGTCCCCCTGTGCGGTTTACAGCTGTGTCCCCCTGTGCGGTTTACGTCTGCCCGTCCCCCTGTGCGGTTTACAGCTGTGTCCCCCTGTGCGGTTTACGTCTGCCCGTCCCCCTGTGCGGTTTACAGCTGTGTCCCCCTGTGCGGTTTACAGCTGTGTCCCCCTGTGCGGTTTACAGCTGTGTCCCCCTGTGCGGTTTACAGCTGTGTCCCCCTGTGCGGTTTACAGCTGTGTCCCCCTGTGCGGTTTACAGCTGTGTCCCCCTGTGCGGTTTACAGCTGTGTCCCCCTGTGCGGTTTACAGCTGTGTCCCCCTGTGCGGTTTACAGCTGTGTCCCCCTGTGCGGTTTACAGCTGTGTCCCCCTGTGCGGTTTACGTCTGCCCGTCCCCCTGTGCGGTTTACGTCTGCCCGTCCCCCTGTGCGGTTTACGTCTGCCCGTCCCCCTGTGCGGTTTACGTCTGCCCGTCCCCCTGTGCGGTTTACAGCTGTGTCCCCCTGTGCGGTTTATGTCTGCCCGTCCCCCTGTGCGGTTTACAGCTGTGTCCCCCTGTACGGTTTACGTCTGTGTCCCCCTGTGCGGTTTACGTCTGCCCGTCCCCCTGTGCGGTTTACAGCTCTGTCCCCCTGTGCGGTTTACGTCTGCCCGTCCCCCTGTGCGGTTTACAGCTGTGTCCCCCTGTGCGGTTTACAGCTGTGTCCCCCTGTGCGGTTTACAGCTGTGTCCCCCTGTGCGGTTTACAGCTGTGTCCCCCTGTGCGGTTTACAGCTGTGTCCCCCTGTGCGGTTTACAGCTGTGTCCCCCTGTGCGGTTTACAGCTGTGTCCCCCTGTGCGGTTTACAGCTGTGTCCCCCTGTGCGGTTTACAGCTGTGTCCCCCTGTGCGGTTTACAGCTGTGTCCCCCTGTGCGGTTTACAGCTGTGTCCCCCTGTGCGGTTTACAGCTGTGTCCCCCTGTGCGGTTTACGTCTGCCCGTCCCCCTGTGCGGTTTACAGCTGTGTCCCCCTGTGCGGTTTACGTCTGCCCGTCCCCCTGTGCGGTTTACAGCTGTGTCCCCCTGTGCGGTTTATGTCTGCCCGTCCCCCTGTGCGGTTTACAGCTGTGTCCCCCTGTGCGGTTTACGTCTGCCCGTCCCCCTGTGCGGTTTACAGCTGTGTCCCCCTGTGCGGTTTACAGCTGTGTCCCCCTGTGCGGTTTACAGCTGTGTCCCCCTGTGCGGTTTACAGCTGTGTCCCCCTGTGCGGTTTACAGCTGTGTCCCCCTGTGCGGTTTACAGCTGTGTCCCCCTGTGCGGTTTACAGCTGTGTCCCCCTGTGCGGTTTACAGCTGTGTCCCCCTGTGCGGTTTACAGCTGTGTCCCCCTGTGCGGTTTACGTCTGCCCGTCCCCCTGTGCGGTTTACAGCTGTGTCCCCCTGTACGGTTTACGTCTGCCCGTCCCCCTGTGCGGTTTACAGCTGTGTCCCCCTGTGCGGTTTACGTCTGCCCGTCCCCCTGTGCGGTTTACAGCTGTGTCCCCCTGTGCGGTTTACGTCTGCCCGTCCCCCTGTACGGTTTACGTCTGTGTCCCCCTGTGCGGTTTACGTCTGCCCGTCCCCCTGTGCGGTTTACAGCTCTGTCCCCCTGTGCGGTTTACGTCTGCCCGTCCCCCTGTGCGGTTTACAGCTGTGTCCCCCTGTGCGGTTTACAGCTGTGTCCCCCTGTGCGGTTTACAGCTGTGTCCCCCTGTGCGGTTTACAGCTGTGTCCCCCTGTGCGGTTTACAGCTGTGTCCCCCTGTGCGGTTTACAGCTGTGTCCCCCTGTGCGGTTTACAGCTGTGTCCCCCTGTGCGGTTTACAGCTGTGTCCCCCTGTGCGGTTTACAGCTGTGTCCCCCTGTGCGGTTTACAGCTGTGTCCCCCTGTGCGGTTTACAGCTGTGTCCCCCTGTGCGGTTTACAGCTGTGTCCCCCTGTGCGGTTTACAGCTGTGTCCCCCTGTGCGGTTTACAGCTGTGTCCCCCTGTGCGGTTTACGTCTGCCCGTCCCCCTGTGCGGTTTACGTCTGCCCGTCCCCCTGTGCGGTTTACGTCTGCCCGTCCCCCTGTGCGGTTTACGTCTGCCCGTCCCCCTGTGCGGTTTACAGCTGTGTCCCCATGTGCGGTTTGTCTGTCCTGTGCGTGTCTGTCTCCCTGTCCCACCACCATTTGTTGCCTTGCTTTAATCAGGCCCAGAAGAAAGCCGTTGTATTTTGGCCCGTCTGTCATCGGAGGCCGTCCCTGATAACGCTATAACCAACGTTTCCTCCACTCGGATGCCACCGCCAGATAAAAAAAAAAAGGCCAAATCAAGAGGAGAGGCGACGCTCTCGCTTTCTCTCACCTCCACCCACTCCCCCTTTCTTCCATCTGTTTTCCTGGCATATTATTCATTTCCTCTTTTGGAGGCAGAAAAAGAACCCGGTTCTGATTCATGACTCCTTGATTTTTGTTTGCATTTCTTTTTCTTGTTTTCTTTTGTTTGATGTTTTTTAAATGAGCTGTCTTTTTGTTTTTGTGTTGCCTTTTCCTCCGCTAAAAGGGAGTTTAAAGTCTAAATGTTCCCGTAATGCTACTTACTGTACATATCAGAGGCTTGGTGTGCCCTGTGGGTTGTAGGCACACACCACTGAGACATGTCAGTTAATGAATACAGGATTGATATTAATTAGGTTTGTTCTGGGTGTTTCTGTGTGGGAGTCTGTCTGTGCATCCACTTCTACTGTTCACATTTCATTGACCCCTTCTTCCACACACACACACACACACACACACACACACACACACCCACACACCCAACCAACCAACCAACCAACCAACCAACCTAATTAATTTAGTGAATGTGCAACCTAGACTAGTGAAATTGTTGCAAAGCCACAAGTAATGGCAACTCTTGTTCGTCACAATAAGGCGTTTTGAGTTGCTGCGTTAAGATTCTTAATTCTAGGAAATTGAGAGGATTTGATAGTTGGGATTTTGTATTACAATGTCATGACTTGGAACAACTGGCAGAGAAGGAAAGCAACCAGATCAATGCTCTTAAGTGTTCCTGCAAAGAACCTATCACATGTTAACGCCTTTCAGTTTAGCCATGAAAATGCTGGACAATTTGGTACTATTATAGTCTAGATTAAACATTCTGATAATTGCAAGTCTAGAAATGGAAACAAACAATTCTCTATCCTGGAATTTAGAGAACCATTTTCTCTCCATATGGTTGCGATACATATACACTGAGTGTATAAAAGATTTTAAGAATACCTTCCTGATATTGGAATCCACATGGTGTAGAAAGCGTTTCACAGGGATGCTGGCCCATGTTGACTCCAATGCTTCCCACAGTTGTGTCAAATTGGCTGGATGTCCTGTTGGGTGGTGGACCGTTCTTGATACGCACGGGAAACCTGAGTGTGGAAAAACCAAGCAGCGTTGCGGTTTTTGACAAACTGGTGCGCCTGGCACCTACTACCATACCTCGTTCAAAGGCACTTCCATTTTGTTCTTGCCCATTCACCCTCTGGATGGCACACATACACAATCCATGTCTCGATTGTGTCGAGGCTTAAAAATGTAACATGTCTCCTCTTCATCAACACTGATTTTGAAGTGTATTTAACAAGTGACATCAACAAGGGATCATAGTTTTCACCTGGTCAGTCTGTCACAGAAAGAACAGGTGTTATTTTGATTAAAAATGAGCAAATAAGACTGTATACAATAATGAACTACATTGCTCCGTATTTGTTGTTTTGCCTGATCTTTATCAAGGGTGCCAATAATTGCGCACCTGACTGTACATGCATATAGCCTTTGTGTTTGTAATGCACTGAGCTATGCGCTCCACTGAACATGTTGCCATTGACCCTGAACTTAAACCTCACCTTATGTGTAAACAAACACAGCTAGAACTATGCCATGAGGTCTAGGTCTGGACTCACCCAATTCTTTGTTCAAATACTAGTTTGTGTTTACTGAAACACTGAGGAAGTTGGATATTGTAGTACTGTCTGTATGTTTAGTGTTTTTCACTAGTTTAGATACCTGGCAGTTGGTTTTAGTTGTAAATGAAGGTTCACGGGTCAAAGGTTGGTGGTTGCAACGCTGGTCCTAAAAAATTCACTGGAGAGAAGAGGGTGCGGATTTCACTTTTATTCTCTTATTTGTGGCGCCACCCACCCAGAGCTTACTTAAAAAATAAATAAAATGAATAAATTACTTGGAGGTAAGTTGACTGTCTCAACCTTGATTCCACTGAAACGTGTGACGTTAGAATAGCACCTCCCAACAGGAAAATAAAGAGCCTTGATATCGTAGTGCAGAGGCCGCCCAGTTGGGGTCTCAACTTACTGTTGCAAGTTAGAATGGTAGAATACCAAAAGTTGCAATTTTGAAATGTGGTTGTGCGTCATCAGTTTCTCTTATGTCAGTCATTGATAGACAATTAGCCCATGTCAGCTCGCATAGTTTAGCGGCCAGCTTTCTAAACAAATGTAGCAATCTAAAATGTTTTATCGTGGTTGAATTACCAGCCGTGGGGCCCCCCATTTAGTTTTGTCAGCTATGTGGGGTGGGAGGGGTTGATGTTGGTACGCAGACCCTTGAGCAACTGCACCCCTTCATGAGTTTTTTTTTTTGTTTGTTTTTTGTGGCCCCCACTCCCATCAAAGTTGCCCATCCCTGTTGCAGTGGCTCTGCAATCAAAGAAGTGTCACGTTCAGTAATGTAACTAAATACACAGCATTTGACTGCTAGTTCAGCATCCATAGGACCATATCGGAGACAAAACAGGAGTGGGGAGACGGGCAGCGTGTATAACGGGATAAGATAGGCTATCTTTATTGTCAAAACACAAGAATGAAGGTGGGGGGGGGGGGGGAAGACACAGATTAGCTTTCCTGACAGCCGGCCGTTTGATGTGCGTGCCAAAGTGCATTAGGGTTCTATTCTTCCCGCTGTTAGCTGACTGGCGACACACAGAGCTGCTCACAGGAAAAGGCGAGACTTTCGTGCTAATCAACTGATAATGGCGGTCACACTGTCCGTTTGCCACGGCTGGACTGGCGGCAGGCGGACCCTCATCCTGCGAGCACACTCGCGGCACACTTCCTTCACACACTGGACTGGCGGGCTGGCAGGCCTCTGATCCATACATATACGTCCATAAACCATCAGTAAAACACATGCGCATCTAGTAGTGGACTGACGTTTAACACAGTAAATACTCAGGACCCTGATTCAGCCTAGTCTTGGACTACAAAGTTAAAGATTCATCATTGAGTATGTTTTTTTTTCAGTCCAGAACTAGGCTTAAATCTCTGCCTGGGTAAACCAGCCTTTAGAATGACAGAACCCTTGAGGTGGGTAGCAACCAACTCATTCAAGGGGACACCTTGCCTGATGTCTGCGATCTAAACGATGAAGCTGTGTAGAGTGTGGTCATACATAGGCCTACTGTATGGTGTGGAGGACAGCTGCAACTGGTATAGTATCAGGTATAGATAGAGCTCTATATGACTGATTGTTATAGAAGTATGCATGACCTCCGACCTGTTTGTTTGGGCCAGGAAGTTCCACCCTGGCCCGCTATTGTCCAGTCTGATGTAGCATCAAGTCCCAACAAAGTATGCAACTATAGTGTTTGTTTGTGCTTGCGTACACCTGTGTGTGTGTGTGTGTATAGTGCATTTGGAAAGTATTCAGACCCCTTGACATTTTCCACATTTTACATGAGCCTTTTTCTAAAATGGATTAAATTGTTGTTTTTTTACATCAATTTACACCCCATAATGATACATTTGCTATTTAAAAAAATAAAAAATTAACCTTTATTTTACTAGGCAAGTCAGTTAAGAACAAATTCTTATTTACAATGACGGCCTAGGAACAGTGGGTTAACTGCCTGTTCAGGGGCAGAACGACAGATTTGTACCTTGTCAGCTCGGGGGTTTGAACTTGCAACCTTCCGGTTACTAGTCCAACGCTCTAACCACTAGCTACCCTGCCACCCTACCTAAGTATTAAGACTCTTTACTCAGTACTTTGTTGAAGCACCTTTTGGCAGGAATTACAGCCTCAAGTTTTCTTAGGTATAATGCTACAGGCTTGGCACACCTGTATTTGGGGAATTTCTCCCATTTCATTTCTGAAGATCCAGTCAAGCTCGATCAGGTTGGATGGGGAGCGTTGCTGCACAGCTATTTTCAAGTCTCTCCAGAGATGTCCAATCGGGTTCAAGTCTGGGCTCTGGCTGGGCCACTGAAGGACATTTAGAGACTTGTCCCGAAGCCACTCCTGCATTGTCTTGGCTGTGTGCTTATGGTCGTTGTCCTGTTGGAAAGTGAACCTTCGCCCCAGTCTTGAAGTCCTGAGTGCTCTCGAGACGGTTTTCATCAAAGATCTCTGTACTTTGCTCCGTTTATCTTTCCCTCGATCCTCACTAGTCTTCCAGTCCCTGCCACTGAAAAACATGCCCAAAGCATGATGCTGTCACCACCATGCTTCCCCGTGGGTATGGTGCCAGGTTTCCTCCAGACGTGACGCTTGGTATACAGGCTAAAGAGTTCAATGTTGGTTTCATCAGACCAGATAATCTTGTTTCTCATGGTCTGAGTCCTTTAGGTTCCTTTTGGCAAACTCCAAGTGGGCTGTCATGTGCCTTACTGAAGAGTGGCTTTTGTCTGGCCAATCTACCATAAAGGCCTTATTTGTGAAGTGCTGCAGAGATGGTTGTCCGTCTGGAAGGTTCTCCCATCTCCACAGAGGAACTCTGGAGCTCTGTCAGTGACCTTTGGGTTCTTGGTCAACTCCCTTACCAAGGCCCTTTTCTCCCGATTGCTCAGTTTGGCCAGGCGGCCAGCTCTAGGAAGTGTCTCGGTAGTTCCAAACTTCTTCATTTAAAAATGGAGGCCACTGTTCTTGGAGCTTCAATGCTGCAAACATTTTTGGGGACCCTTTCCCAGATCTGTGCCTCGACACAATCCTGTCTCGGAGCTCTACATACAATTCCTTCGACCTCATGGCTTGATTTTGCTCTGACATGCACTGTCAACTGTGGGACCTTTTCCAAATCATGTCAATCAATTGAGTTTACCACAGGTAGACTCGAATCAAGTTGTAGAAACATTTCAAGAATGATCAATGGAAGCAAGATGCACCTGACCTCAATTTAGAGTCTCATAGCAAAGAGTCTGAATACTTATTTCCATAAGGTATGTTTTATTTTTAAATGTGAAAAAATTATAACCTGTTTTTGCTTTGTCGTTATGGGGTATTGTGTGTAGATTGAGGAAAATATTTTATTTAATCAATTTTAGAATAAGGCGTAACAAAATGTGGAAAACGTCAAGAGGTCTGAACTTTCCGAATGCACTGTATCTACGGTGAGTGGAGGAACTGTGCTGAAACCTGGACTCAAACAATAGATTCACATAGCACATTGGGGGCAATGAAACAATGGAAGCCCATTCATTTTCAATGAAGAAAGCGAAGTGGGCGGGGAACCCTGGGGAGATGCGAGCATGGGCGAGGGACGTGAACAGGGGGGGGACCAAAGTTGGAATAAGCTGAACTTTTATTCAAATATTCTGGTCAATCGCAACGTCATGTCAATCGACACTCACTATAGTTCCCAGACCCTACTGGATTGGCAGCTGATACTTAGCACTACCTAGCATGCTTGCTAGCACCAACATGAGGGAAAAGCAAACGTGGCTATCCAAATTTACTCGTTTTAAAAAGAATCTCGGCTTGAAGGGATAGATCAGTTCTGCCTCAGGCAATGAATCTGCTATGCAGTTGTTGGTTAAATAAAAACAACTAAAACAGCTTTGGAGCTGTGAAATCATAGCAAACGGCTCCCAGCGTTATACCTATTGTGGACATGGCCATTGGCTGCCCTGAGTGGCATTAGTAATAACCCCATGCATCCTTGTTACAAGTTCAAACAATGGAATGTTCATTCGGCCAATATAAATCCTTATTATATGATTTTCAATTTGAAGTGTCATTATTTCTATATAGCCTACACTTTCTCGTTCTGAACTTCGGGTGAGGCTTCGTGACAATGGACACACCATCAGCTAGCTGCTCTGCCCAAAATCTTCCCAAAACACCAGCTACCCGGTGAATGCTTGATCATTTTTGAATCGGGGCCTTAAACATGTTTATGTACACATGACACCTGACCACGCGTTGCTTGACATATACACTGTGATTAGTGGGTTCTTTAAGGTGAAGGGCATCCAGTTTACACACAGAAATCCAGCTTCACTGTAGCAGCCCTTTCTTTCTTGCTCTCCTACACACACACACACACCACCCTGCCTCTTCCTGCACTGATAACAGACAAGGGTGAGAGACAGTATGACGGGGTGGTGATTCAGTTTTAACGAGGGGGCCAGGGAGTACAGTGTCAGCTCCTTGACACCCCCCCCCCCCCAAACGCTGGCTGACACACACACAAGTACACACCCCTCCCAACGGCCTCTGTCTGAGGAAGTGGATCCTGCAGTGTCTGTTCAGCTCAAGAGACAAGACCAACACTTCTTTTAAGATGTCAAAGCCAGCATTGTTCAGACAACATAACTGCTGCTGCTTTACAGTAACTAGATGACGTCACAAACAAAGTTATGTTTGAGGAAGTATTTTCCTGAATTACTAATAGCTTCACGCAAACCAGGAAAACATGACAATGTGACAGGATTGTTTTTGACCGTGAGCCCCGTGTGCAACACACCCATTGGAGATTAAAATAAAGATGTTGTAGTCTGTCCCTAGCCCAGGTTGAATCCCAAATCAAATTTTATTTGTCACATGCTCCGAACACAACAGGTACCTTAACGTGAAATGCTTATTTACCAGCTCTTAACCAACAATGCAGTTAAGAAGATAGTTTATTTAGTAAATATTTTATTCTCTAAAGTAAAAAGATATACCAAATAACAATAATGAGGCTATATACAGGGGGTACCGATACTGAGTCAGTGTTCGGGGGTACAGGTTAGTTGAGGTAATTTGTACATAAAGGGTCTATGCATAGATAAACAGTGAGTAGCGGGGGGGGGCGGGGGTCAATGACAATAGTCCAGGTTCCCTAAATAATGCACTACTTTTGTACGAAGGTAGTGCACTACATCGGGAATAAGGTGCCATTTGGGACACGCTCTCTGTCCTCCCGGCAGGAAAGATCTCGTTTTCTGTGCTGTGGCTGTGCAGGAAACTCAGCCATTCACCCAGCCATATACTCCCATCCTGAACTGGGCTGGGGGAGTGATCGAGCCTGTTAAGAGCCAGGAGGTGGGAGGGCATAGAGATAGGGAGGGGCACTACCACCACCCCCGAAATAAAAACGAATAATAATTACTTTATTTCCATCTCAAAACACACAGATGTTTGCTTCCTTCCTCTCCCTTTTAATGTCTGATGAGATGAAGTCACTTTTCTTTTTGCCAACCACGTCCTCTTCCCCCCCCCCCCAAAAAACAATATCAATATCGCTGATTTGTTTTGGTTCATATGAAAGGAGTTTCTTCTTTTGATTGAGCCGGACTGTGGCATTCCCTACACTTGTCACTATGTACTGTGATATCTCTCATAGACGCGTCTCGGCCCAGACGGTCCAGCCCTGGACTTTCCTCCATGTTGATCATAAGGACAGGAAGATGGAGTTGGTAGTCCCCTGACTTCCATTCCTTCAACATCTTCTCCAACCAACATCCCTTGCGTTCCCTCTTCCGTAGCTCCATCATCTCAGTTTAAGTCTCACATATCCATTTGACAATTCAGAGAAATCACAACTGTACTATATTCACTATTATCCTGTGACTGTTTGTGTGATTGAAACCTATTACATAAAATGTCTCTGTATCTGGTTGAAATAACCTTTTGTATGCCGGGAAAGAATGAGAGGCACATGAAAGTGATGTATCAATATCTATGGGGGTTATACACAATGTGTCATAGGCTGAAAGACTAAATTGTTGTTAGAGGCAGAACAGGGCATAATAGTACAGCAGTATTGTACAGCCAGTATAATGTATCCACTGGCAAAGTGTTCAGGAAATTTTCCAGGAAGCTGGAAGGATCTGGTAATGACACACTATGGCCTTTGACCTCTAACCTGTTCATTTAATATTCTATAAATAATAAGAGGTATGAGACTCGTGGAGATACTGACACTTAGCATTTCTTAATCACCCCTTTTCATTGTGACAGTATCTTTCCCCTTTTTATGACTCCCAGCTATTGTTCGGCGATGGATAAAAATAATATGCTGGAATAGCTAGCAGTGGCTGGGGCCGGTGTCTTGGGTGAGCTGGGTTCAGGGTCTGAGGAGGACTGGGGGGGGGGCCACCGTGTCAACCTGGGTCTCAGAAAACAAAGGAAGGCAACTCTGGAAGTCTGAGAGAGACAGTTGTGTGTGTGTGTGTGTGTGGCAGATATAGGACTGGAGTGACTTCCTCCTGCTCTTACTCAGCCTTTCTGTAATGGACATGCTTAACCTTCCATCTAGGCTTTAATAAACTAATAAGAGAGTGGTAACAGTGGTGGGGAATCCCTCCAATGATGATCTGTGGACAAAAAGCATATCAAGTTTATAGGGATATCAGGATGCTTATTGATGTCGGAAAGTTAGACATATCAGAGTTTTACTTCAAATCTAAAACTGGGTAAATGTGCAACAAAGTATATTTTATTAAGTTATACAAATAGTAATATGGTTAGTTTATTGTTTAAGTCATTTCTGTCCGATGATTCTGTGATAAATGTGTTGTTGAACAAGTAGGCTAGTAGTCCCACTGGTTCACCTCTACAAATGTACATAATAAGTTACCAACATCACCATAATGCGTAGGCCTATACGAGGTTATCTTAATCTCTGCCTCTAGAGGGGAAAATCCCGGACACCTACTGTATAACAACAAAGTCCGGCAATAACGTAAGTGGGCTAATCATGTATCGCTTGTAAACTTGAATTGGAGGCGTGTGCTTTCGAAGTGGGAGAGCGCATAGGGAGGGAGGGCAAACTGGTCCACACACTAATAAGAACCCAATGGCTGGGGCACCGCGGACAGGAGCGCTTCAACGAGACAAGTAGACGGACAAAACCTCTCGAGGTGCATTGCTGAAGGCAGACATGGGATGAGGTTCAAAGAACGCCACAGAATTGGCAGGGCAGATATTTCACAGATAAGCAAAGGTGAGGCGCGAGTCAGGTTTGCGCATCGCTACTGAAGTGCCCGGGGACTGGAGAGAGAGGCAGTAGGTAGGGTGACTGGACGCACGAAACACCTGCTTGGTAACAGGTAGCCTACCTCCAACAACGGATAAGGATGAGATCTATTTATTTTTCAGGAATTGTGAACAGAATAAAAGGATGAACATTTTGGAAAGGAAAATAGTTTAAATGTCAAATTATTAAAGAGAAGCAATTAACAAAACAAACTACATTAGAAATATATATATTTTTTAAATACAGTAGTGAGTAGAGAATGTATTAACTATGAAGTTAATTTAAAGGATCAACATGGGTTTTACAGAAGAAATTAGTTGATGTACTTTCGGTGTGGATTCTGATCCATAATGGCCAAACTTTCTCTATAGAAAGATTATAACTCCTTTACATCCCATGATCTAGAATGGACCACCACCAAGATTTGACCACCATCATTCAAATGCTATCAGGTGCCTGAAGCGGGGCTTGCTCAGCGGGCACAGTAGGTCAGTGATACTAGGGACCCAGACCCAGAACTCTCCCCAATGAAGGTGTCCTCCTGGTGGGTAAGCCTGGCATGGCTTGGCTTGCTCGCCATCTTCACATGGAGCTCCATGGTCCAGGGGTGCGGGCCAGGCCCTGGGTACGGCTTCCGCCATAGGTCTAGGAAACTCACCCCCATGCCTTACAAGACCTACTTCCCCAAACTTTCTGAGAACAACCTGGGTGCCAGTGGGAGGTCAGAGGGCAAGATCACACGCAACTCAGAACGCTTTAATGAACTGGTGTGTAACTACAACCCTGATATCATCTTCAAAGATGAGGAGAAAACCCTTGCTGACCGCTTCATGACCAAGGTAAGACTGGTTCTTCAGAGACTGGCTCAGACAGTGTGTGTGTGTGTAATGGTTAGCCAAGTTCAATTATCTGATCGTGCACAAACTGTAACTACTTCTGTGCCCCATGGGACCCACTTGGTGCCCTTTCACTTCATCTATGTTGATGACTGTGTGTACAGTAAGTGTGGTCAGTATAAGGTACAACTGGTTCAGACTTCAGACAGTGTGTAATGGTTAATCTAGTTCAATTATCTCCAGGTTTAAGTTTGATTTTATATGACATTTCCTGTGGGATCACTTCCAAGGTGACAGACCCACTTGGTGCACTTTCCATTGACCCTTGTAACTCACTGGTCACTCGTGACTGTGTGGCCCTGGTAAAGTAATGTAGTTAGTATTAGACAGGCCAGTAGGTCCCTATCATAATATCATAGATGGAGGATACTCCTTCAGTGCAGGGAAGCTGGTTCCTTGTGGCAGGCTCATAGGGGAAATCCCCCTACTGGATGATTGATTAACTACAGCAGGTGGTGGTATACACCGATGTACGTGTTGCTCTCTTCTCTAGTCTGATAAACTGGTTATTAAATGAACATCAGTTTATCTGTGTGTCATCCCTACATTTACAATTTTAATTACCTCGTGAAAAGTTGATCCAATAGTGGATTCACTGTCATGACCTCTGTATTAGACAAGTTACTCACAGTATTCTGATGTGAACTTCTTTTTCATCAAATAGATCCAGTTCCGGGCGTCCATTTTTTAAATATTTTTAAAAAATTCACACTTCCCCTCTATCTTAATAAGATGGAGGGGGGGGGGGGGGATCAGGATGTAGTTTAATATGACTCTGGAGAATGCGCTCCAACTCGTGATCATTTCCCCTTAATCTTTAACCAAAGTCTTTGTTGCTTGGTAATAAAACGATTCCTCTGGTTCCACTTGCCTGCTCCGTGTGTGCTTACCAGGAGGGATTCATAGGTGAGGCCAGGCAGGTAACCTTGCATAGTGTACATTAGCGTCAGGTATGCAGTATGAACATTTAAAATATTATCAGGACTGGCGAACAGAAGTTGAGAGACAGTCACAGGAACACAGACCTCTCTCATATCTTGTAGCTGACCTCTTTAGAATATCAAGGAAGCCACAGTGTGATGTTGGCATTTTGAGTTTTGAGGTTGTGGAACAATAGACATATTGTTATTGCTCTCAAATGGCTGGTAGACTCTCCGGACAAAAAGGATGCCAAAGAGGTTCTGCGGCTGTCCCCATAGAAGAACCCATTTTGGTTCCAAGTAGAATTCTACCTGGAACCAAAAGGTGTTCTTCAAAGGGTTCTCCTATGGGGACAGCCGAAGAACCCCGTTTGGTTGTATTCTCAACTTCTGATGTCAAGTGATAATCTATGAATAATAAGATACAAGAGGTGTGGGACATTTCAAGCGTACAATAGGTCTGCTGTAATCTTCAAACTAGTTGTCAGATTTCTTAAAATGCACCGTCAATAGGAAGGAAATCTGTGGTCCAGTGTGTGCATACCCTTCTGATGCCCAGTCTGAGGACCAGCGTGTGTGTGCATGTGTGTGTACAGTATATGTGCATGTGCCCCTCTCTCTGACCAGATGTGAAAGACGTTCTTTGTGTAGGGTTTTGACACTCAGAGGGGTGCAAAATTCTCGCCTGCTGAAGTAATGGCACCGTCGGAAAAGCCGACTATTGTAGTTCAATAACAATGAATCGCCTCTCTTCAATGGCATGGCGAGAAAAATGTAGCCAGTTTGTTTTTTGTCCCTCGTTCTTTTCTCACTCGGGCTGTCACACTCTCAAGTGCATGCCCCATACATTCCTCCCCTCTCTCTCTCTCTCTGCCCTCTCACTTAGTCTGAACCTGGCCTCCTCGCTGTTCAGCATCTCTCTTGCTCTCTGACTCTCTCGCTCTGAAATATGGTTGAAAAAAAACCTCTCTGTTCCAACTCGCTGGTAATTGGGACTTTCAGAAGCCGATGCGTAAGAGCCTAGATTTAGCCTCTGATGTGACATCTCGCAAACTGCTATTGTGTGACATTCAAACATAATACAGTATGCATCATTGGGTGTAAGAGTCATGATGTTCACATTTCTGATCAAAATATCTCCAAGGTGACACAAAGACATCATGACTAAAACCTTCTGAACTAGAGAACGGCCTTGATTATTCCCTCACCCTGCAGAAAAAGGCCAAGGAATGTTCTAGAATGGCTACAGTAGCTTTGTGTTCTTATGCTGATTGTTTGAGAAAGGTTGGAGAAGGGCGGCAATGGCCTTTACAACCACTGAACACAGGAGGGGAAAATCTGATGATGTCAATGGAGACAAACGTTACCAAAGTTATTCTATAATCTAGGCAGAGGTGATAGGAATACAGTTAGTTACTGAAGTGTTGTTTTATTTGGTATTGCTTTTACAAGGGGTTGAATGTGACTGAGTGAACAGTCACAGTGGGTGAGGTAGACAGAGGGCTCACAGCTACGGTCTCAAGCAGTTCCATTTCTCCCGTTAATGAATGATTCAACCCGTCTCTGTTGCCTCAGCTCGAAGGGGTTTCATACATGTCGATAGTCCATGTCGATACAGTATATATACACTGTAGTTATTGTGACAGCATATTCTCTACTCTGTCAGTGTTTATTTTTCAAACTCACACAGTATATATACGCTGTAGTTATTGTGACAGCATATTCTCTACTCTGTCAGTGTTTATTTTTCAAACTCATACAGTATATATAAGTGTTGCTCCAAATAAACCCTTACTCTTATCAGTAGCATTCTATTGAATAGTATCATATTTGATTCCTTCAATGCCTCTCCATCCCTCTCTCCCTGTCCCTCAGCGCTGTAAGGACTGCCTCAACAAGCTGGCCATAGCGGTGATGAACCACTGGCCTGGGACGAGGCTGAGGGTGACAGAGGCCTGGGATGAGGATGGCCATCACCCCCCTGACTCTCTTCACTATGAGGGGAGGGCCGTGGACATCACAACGTCGGACCGCGTCCTAGACAAGTACGGCATGCTAGCCCAGCTGGCTGTGGAGGCTGGCTTCGACTTTGTGTACTATGAGTCCAAGCACCATGTGCACTGCTCTGTCAAAGCTGGTAAGTCAAGTAGGGCTAATAATCGGCATATTTAACACGACAGACATCACCATCACATTTCCTGTGATTTGCTTTAACATGTACACCCCACATCCCCCACCCCACACACAATCATATATTATAGATTAAGATTAATATAATAACATTATTCATCTGAATCTTATTATATCACATCAAGGAAATAGAGCGTTTCAGTCATCTGAAGCCTTTCTCCATTGACTTGGATTCCTCCCTTCAGATCACTCCGTGGCAGTGGAGAAAGGGGGCTGTTTCCCCGCCTGGGCCCGGGTGAGTGTAGCCGGAGGCGGACAGAAGACCCTGGCGTCCCTGGAGCCTGGAGACAGAGTGTTGGCCCTGTCTGAGTCAGGACACGTCGTCCTCAGCCGTGTCCTTCTATTGCTACACCAGGACCATGAGAGCAGGTCCACTTTCCTCGTCCTGACCACACAAGATGGCCACCGCCTTGCCCTCACTCCCCACCACCTGGTCTTCCTGGCCCCCCATTACAAACTCCACCACAGTGAGTACCAGGCTCGGTTCGCCAGTAGAGCCAAACGGGGAGACTATGTACTCGTCCATGGAGCAGACGGTCGACTACAACCATCTCGGATCGTTTCGGTATCACAGGAGGAAGGGGTGGGAGTTTACGCACCCCTGACTGAACACGGCACTCTGTTTGTGGATGGGGTGCTGGCATCCAGCTATGCACTTCTAGAGGACCATAGACTGGCACACTGGGCGTTTGGGCCTCTGAGACTGCTGCTCTCGGTCATCCAGCTAGTTTGGGGGGAGGGCACACAGGGGGCGCAGGTCACAGAAGCAGAGAGAGAGCACACAGAGACGCCGCCCAGTCACTGCAACACTCACCAGAAGAGCCTGAGAGTTTGGGGGAATCAGAACCTCAGCAGCCCAGGCGTGTATGTGAATACAAACACTTCCGACAGACAAAGTCATTGGACCTCTGTACCCAGAAACAGAGACATTGAGGGAGGGAACTGTGACGCCGTGCCAGATAAAGTTCTGAGGGTGCACTGGTATGCTAGGCTGCTACACCGGCTTGGACAGATCTGTCTAGACCCGGAGACATTTCATCCCTAATATAAAACACACTGTAGTTACATTTACACCGTGTCCTACCGAGATACATTTCCACTATAACGCTCATATTCTTTTGCCCCATCTCTTACTGCTGCAACCTCGTTTTAAACCTTATGCACTGAAAGGGCGTATTTGCATCTTACTCACCAGTATTTGCATCGTAATGTATTTATATATTCACATTGTACCTCCTCTTTTACATTCATTAAATGTGTTAACAGTTGTTTGGTTATGGTGAATGAAGAATCGTCCCGTCTTCAAAAGGTAATGCTTAAAATGTGTCATAAAATGCTTTCATACAAGTTAATTCCTGAGAGAAATGAACTCGCCATAATAACTACTGCATCAGCATAAAATGTTTGTGTGTTGTCAAGAACCCATTGTATATGTATCTAATTGAGATAACATCTATAAGTCAACAGACAATGTGGTTTTCCTATACACTTTATTATTCTAAAACAATGAGGAAATATGAGTATGTACTAGAAACAATAAAATATTTATTTTTTGTACTTTCTGAATCATAATATATAAATGAGGCCATTTATAAAACGCAACATGTACATGTGTTGGTCCCATGTTTCATGAGCTGAAATAAAAGATCCAAGAAATGTCTCTCAAATTTTGTGCACAAACTTGTTTAGATCTCTGTTAAGTGAGTATTTCTCCTTTGCCAAGATAATCCATCCACCTGACTGCAGTGGCATATCAAGAAGCTGATTAAACAGCATGGTCATTACACATGTGCACCTTGTGCTGGGGGACAATAAAAGGCCACTCTAAAAAGTGCAGTTTTGGTCACACAACAATGCCACAGATGTCTCATGTTTTGAGGAAGTGTGCAATTTGCATGCTGACTCCAGGAACGTTTTGAACAGAGTGCCCCATGGTGGCGGTGAGGTTATGGTATGGGCAGGGATAAGCTACAGACAACGAATACAATTGCATTTTATCGATGGCAATTTGAATGCACATCGATACTGTGACGAGATCCTGAGGCCCATTGTCGTGCCATTCCTCCGCCGCCATCACCTCATGTTTCAGAATGATAATGCACCTTGTCGCAAGGATCTGGACACAATTCCTGAAAGCTGAAAATGTCCCAGTTCTTCCATGGCCTGCATACTCACCAGACATGCCACCCATTGAGCAAGTTAGGGATGCTCTGGATTGACGGGTACAACAGCGTGTTCCAATTCCTGCAACTTCGCACATCTGAAGAGGAGTGGGACAAAATTCCACAGGCCACAATCAACAGCCTGATAAACTCTATGCGAAGGGGATATGTCATGCTACATCAGGCAAATGGTGGTCAAACCAGATACTTACTAGTTCTGATCCACGTCCCTTTTAAAAAAAAAGGTATCTGTGACCAACAGTATTCCTAGTTATGTGAAATCAATAGATTAGGTCCTAATTTATTAATTAATGAATTCAATTTAATGTCTTCCTTATATGAACTCTGTAAAATCTTTGAAAATTGTTGCATTTATATTTTTGTTCATTGTATTTAAATTATTATAACTATAGCCTCACTTGTTATTTGTTATAGTGCCTTTAATTTAACAAAACAATCATTGTATTATTTTGTAATGTAAACCCTGCAAAACAATAATCCTGCTTGTGAATGTAGATTCTCTCTGTTAAATCTTTCCGCCTCTGCTAGAATTTGGGTTACAAATTACATGTACAGGAGACTAGAGAACTAGAGAAATTGGACCACGGCCTATAGTCATTTTTGGAGATTCCGAACTACAGTGGGAGCTGTCTTGGTGACTGTGTAATTTAGCAGAGCGGGTTAAACCTCAGATATCCAGCAGGACTGTTGGCGTAGTCGACAGTAGTTAATAAGAAACCCAGACAGACTTAATATTCTCCCATGCTGACCTCTCTCTCTCTCTCTCTCTGTTTATCTTAATCATATTCTCCATCCTGGCTCTTGGGAAATGGAATCTCTATGTTCCAATTCTCCAAATATTTTACAAGTGTATGTGCAGCTTGTTAATAGCGCATGTAGTACCGGTAAATTGTGGGTTAATTATTAAGTCGACATTTTATTCTCCTTTGTACCATGAACAAACCAGTCCCTTGTCTTATTTGTCTCATTTATTTATCTTGAAATGTTCTCTTCTCAGCTCCTTTATCCTCACAACACACACACACACACACACACAGTGTTTATCCCAAGACAAGTAATACAAAGGTTATACACCCCCTTGTGGAGGACCTGAAATCATGCTTGTGGATTATATGTACTTCAGTCTTTTTAGCTATTGCTCTTATACCTGTGTAATAATGCCATAATTACTCTAGTAATTTGTTATTAATAAAACAGGAATGTAAATAAAATGCACTAATTTAATTGCATAGCAATGAGTTATCCAGTCCAGGTAAGGGCTCCATCCTCATTTAGCCTTATTCTGTATACTCAGTAAATGCACTCTAATTAAGATGGACTAGAAGAAGGGATAGCCTAATTGTTGAGAGCGGTGTTTGTTTTGGAAATCATAGAGAGAGAGAGGGGAATAGAGTAATAGGGTTGGGGGAGGTAAAAGGTGTTTGAAACTAAATAAAAAGGAACAAGCTGAATGTCATTGTTCTGGTTAGCGTTGGGTAGTAGACAGCTGTGGAGGTATTCTATCCAGGGGATTATCCTTGCAGAGATAGAAGGCGCAGATGGGACGCACAGACAGATCAAATCAGACCAATGGGAGAAGCCCAATAACATAATACCACCCACCTTTTACCATTGTTGACCAATCACAGCACAGTGTCACAGATTATCACAGAATCCCAACCAGTCCCGGCCTTCCAAAATCCAATCCAATCCTGCTAAAGCCGAATAGGAGTTTGGTAATCCAGTCAGGGCCACCAGCCTATTTTAAAACAGCTTTTTAGTTATGAAAACCAAACCAGCACAACCAACTAACCATTACATGGTTAGTTAGTTCACAGGCAAACTGTTCATCTGATCTGAGAGAATAGCAGGTCTTTCAATAGAACGTTGGACAGCCTGCAGTGCAGTGATTTAGGCATATTCATTAACAAAACGAACAGACATTTTCAATAACGAATGATCAGGGTAAAATTCAGTATGGTGAACGGCTGTGGGACATGAACACGTTCCCGTGCCCTGTATCAGGACTCAGGAGTGAATGTTGAGATGTGTTTGTTGCATTCAGTGTATGTGTGATTGTGAGGACCAAGATATAGAATCAGGGCCTTGAATTTGATGCACACATTCAGAAAAGATGAATCAGTGATGCCTATCTACCTAGAACTCAGTAGAGGAAGGACCAAATGGCCAGAATAAGCATTCTGTACGGGCTGAAGACACTTACTGGTCCAAGCAGGTAAATTATAGCCAAGAGGGAGTTGCAGTGGTGTAGACCAGTGAGAGAGCACTTGATCATTCATACTTGGAACTAAGTGAATGGGGCAGAATTAGGTTGATTGATTCCTCTGAATAACATGCTAGATCTGCAGAACATTGTTGCCATGTTCATGGACAATGGCATGGTAGTGCATGGCCAGGGTACAGGAATCACCATGGAGATGCAGACCTTTATAGGCCAGTGCTATCGGGACAGTAGCATACTGGGACTCTGGGAGGAGTGAATGGGTCATTCAAGGCAAGAAGCCTACCTGGAGAAGTAGAATTTAATCTGAGTATCAGTGAGAGAAAGAGGCAATTATAGCATGTGTGGAATACAATAACCTTTCAGACAATGAGCTATCTTCCTCAACTCTACAACATATCCAAAGCAATCACATTCCATTATAGTTTTCACAGTTTTGCTTCGTGTGTAGTAATTGACATTGGTCTCAGTCAGATGATCTGACATTATGGTGTAAAAATAATGGCTTCCAAAATTTCCATCCCTTTAAACACATTACTAATCTGCCACACACCGACTTCTTTTGTAAAATTAGGATAAACTGTCTACTAAAATATTATATTCCTGAAAAAGTTAGATACATTGTTGGCTTTGAGCTAACCTAGCTAGCTATACAGACAGCAATTTGGAGTTGCGCATGCAAATGTCCTCCCTTCCAGACTTGAGATGTTTGACGTTGTTGTTATTAGCTTGCTAGCTGCTAATTTAGCTAGCCACTTGACGGAGCACACTCGTGTGGATTTGTTCAATGAAGTCTAAGTGAAAGTGATCCGGACAAGAGTAGCTAGCTAGCTAACGTTCAAGGCGTCAAGTGTCTTAAACATTGTTTCAAATATTGCCTGAAAGTTTAGCAAGCTAATAAATCGAGATATTGCCTAATTTTGGATCGAATATCGGATGCAAATTTACTGTAATCTCCGGACCAGCAAGCTGCTGAGAAGCAAGTGTCGTTAGCCAGTTACCTAATTTAGTTAGCATCAACTACTGAACATTCTCCACCTATGTTTCGGAACATCGATATTCATTGTGCATTTTCCCGGAGGATTACAATTGCAGAAATGTCGACCGTTGCTTTTAGTTGAATTATTTTCATAGCGTTTTAGCAACTGTATCAACTCTGCCTCTCCAGCTCCGACCGTGGCTGGCTGGCTAGCTAAGCTAGTTATCCAGCCTGCCGTGCCACCCGCTGTGCACTTCCCCCACTCACCTCCTTCTCCAGCCGGGTAGCTTTAGCTAGCCCGCTAAGTAAAATGAGACCAGCATCAACTATTTAACTGTGTAGCCTGCTGCAAAATGGATTGTAATCTGATGTATGAAGACACAACCATCACATTGTAAGGTGAGTTGTTTGGTTGAGTAACATAACAGCTATTTGACGAATCCATTTCCCTGACCTTTAATGCTAACATGAGCTAACTAGTTGATTAAGGATGGCTAACGCGTTAGCTACACTGACTAAATTAGCTAACTATAACTACCGCTACATCGACTAGTTAGCAAACGACTTGAATGTACTCTCTGCTAGCGTAAGTTAGCTAACGTTACATGCTTAGCAAGATAACTAAACATAGCTAGCTATGTTTAGTTAACTGTTGGCCACCCTTATTATTTCAACTGCGTAGCTAGTCAACTCAGTGCCGTAACGTTAGTTATCTTGTATCCTAGTTAGCAGCTATGTTCATCAATCATGTAGCTTAGCTAGTTTACCCAACGGTTAATTCAAACAACCGTTGGGGTTGCTGTTTTGGACATATGCATTGTTGATTTTAGCTTGTAGTTGCCTATCAAGTGGACTCAAGTGTGTTATTCTTGGTTAACTAACGTTAGGCAGGGTCAGTGTTTGGCAATAGCTAACTAGGTCATAAATCAGAGTCCATTCAGACAAGCTAAGGTTAGGTGGTTAACTTGCTACTAGTAACGTTAGTTACTAGTAGTGCTACACGAGTTTCGTTCTAAACGTTAATAAGTGACTGAAATACGCTGTAAACGGAATAGGTAATCAACTAATTTAGCTGTGTTGTTGTCGGTGGCTTTCAGTTCTGTCTGTGTTTACAGTAATCATAGTGATCACTGATAGATTCTAGCTAGTTATTGGCTTGGTTACAAAATGGCTAACTAGTTACATGGCCACCCTTTACAAAAGTCACAATACAATATACGTTTTCTTGTAGCCTATACTGTATAGTAGGTAGCAGTAGACCACTAACAGTCGCTTAGGGAAATGGACCAGTCCCCCAAACACATTCTGCGTTACTCCAATTATACAGTTTGAGATACTGGCTATGTGCTTGCCAAGTAATTCGTTACCTCAACTACACGATGATTTCATCCGCGGAGTTGCCCCCAGACTAGGTTTTGAAATGAACCTCTGACTCCTTCGATTTGCTATGTAGTCGATAATTAAATGTACATTGTTAAACCTTTACCGTGTAGCTATGTGTGGCCTCTTTTGCGTGGCTTTCTTTGTTAGCTGAAATCCATAATTTTTAATAAAACCTTGATCAAATACAACCACCGACATTTTCCTCATTGCTGTTGCTCTAAGATGACAACTCAACGCGAATGTGCATGTGCCAATTGAATCTCAACAAGGACACAGCCAGTAGTTGTATTTGATTGTTTTATTACAATGTATGGATTTCTGCTAACAATGGCGTGCAACAGAGGACATAGGTACACAGTAAGGGTTTAAGATGTACGTTTTGAAGTATCAACTGCATAGCGCACGCTCAACTCCGTGGATGAAATCATCATGGAGTTGAGATACTTGGCAAGTTATGTGCCTACTTCATGTTGATGTGCAAATTGTAGCCATCTTGCTAATTTTCATGGCAAGAAGATGTGCAAATTGTGATCTGATTCTGAACACAACCAGCTGCACTGGAATGAGCAATACGTTGGCTTGCTGTAATAAACACAGGTATAGCCCTAACACTGGGATTTGTGAGTTTTTCTTACAGTAGACCCAATTTAGTAAAACAAATTGATGAATGGGATACGCCAAACACAGGAGGCTGCTGAAGAGAGGACGGCTCATAATAATATCTGGAAACCATCAGTTTGAGTTCTATACTATTCCAGCCATTACTATGAGCCCGTCCTCCCCTATTAGGGTGCCACCAACCTCCTATGACTCAAAAGCCACACATCACTGCATACAATGAATTGTACATTACATAAATTATGTGGAGGTACATTTGATTAGTTGTTCATGTTTCACAGTAGAGAAGGTTAGGACATGGATCTCATTTATTTAACTAGGCAGGTCTGTTAAGCACAAATTCTTATTTACCTTGTCAGCTCGGGGATTTGATCTTGCAACCTTTCGGTTACTAGTCCAACGCTCTAACCACAAGGCTAACTCCTGTCCAAGCAGCTGACTAAACTACAATGTTGAAGGAAGTTTCTGATGAACTCCACCAAAGGAGTGGAGCAGGGACCAGGCTTTGTGAAATTCAGCTCTGACTACATTGATTCGCCCAAGATCTATATATGTACATTGTGAAAACACTAACCATGTACCTATGTTTGTCCTCTGTTGTTGCTTGCCTTTTAATTTAAAAAAAATCCATACTTTTTATATAAAATACAATCACTGACTGTTTCCTTGCTGAGATTCAATTGGCACATGCACATTTGCCCTGAGTGTTATGTGATTGTTTGATATCTTTTCTTTTTCAATAAACAAAGGCACAACTACAGAAGACAAGCTAACTGTTGTTGGGTTAATTTGGGCTGCAGCCATTACTGCAGGAGGCATAGTTGTGTGGCTTCAACCTTCACTAAATATGTCATATTGCTACATCTTGGAAAATGTAGTCTACACGGTTAACAAATCGATTACTCAACAATTTCATATATTTTCACTGTACCTTTAGTTCGTATAATTTTAGCGGAACTCTGCTGCACAGTGGTATGGCTTCAGCACGAAATTGACACTGTTGCAACAGGAAGTCATGTACACGGAAGTTGTATTTTCTTTGTGTATCTCGGTTTAGGGTTGTTTTATTTAAAGAAAACAACATTTAAGTTCCTATATTTTGTTCTTTTTCATACATGACTTGTGCGGGTTTGGATTATGTATTGCCGGCAAAACAAAGATTGAAATGTCTTCAAACATTTCTAATATATTTAGCTAGTCGCCGACACGCTATTTTCACGCAAATAGTTTGCGAATCCCGGGTAGCCAGCTAGCTACTTGGTTAGCAAGAAGGCTATCAGTTAACGACGTAGCTGGCGGTTTCAACTACCTTTGAGCACATAAACAGCCATATTCATTCCGATAGATTGGATCGCGGTCAATCGATGACGTGTATCAAAATGATGCATTTAGTATCCCAATGCAAATAACTAAAGGTTTGTATGGAATTAGTTATCTTCCTACGAACGTTAACTAGTTATATTTAGACGTCTCTCTTGTCAGACGTCTGAGGTTATGAGATAGCCAAAACAGCTAGCTGACGTCGGCTGTCTATTTAATAGTCTAGCTAGTATAGCTACTGCAACAATGTGAAATATCGGGCTTCTGCCCTGCACAAAAGGGAATTGAGCCTCGCATGATTTTGCGATTGGAAGTCCGATAACATAACTGTGACAACCGGTAGTTGTTGGTTTGTCCCGCGAATGAATATGTAGTAAATCATGTACATATGTAATGTTATTGTTTATTTTGGTATATGATAACGTGGCTTGCCTCTAATATAATTAGGTGACTTTATTGTTTGTTTATGTTTCAGGTCTCTGTCAAGGAGATCAGCAGAGGGGATGGACAAGCCGAAATCAAACTGCGAAGAAAATGTCTCTGAACCGACAGGTACAATGATATACGTGCTGTGGTCAGAAAACAGTAGTTGTTGATAATTTGAATCATTTTCAACTACACATATTTGTCTTATTTCAAGGACTCACAAATGTATAATGTCAGTTTCATTACTTCCTCTGCAACTATTCTCCAATAAATGCTCATCTAGGTTCTACAATGTAGGTGTTATTGAGCAGATTTGATTTTATTAGAACATTAATCAATAGATATATCAGAATTAAATTGTCGTTGCACATTTTTTTTGGAATGGATTTCCATACAGTAGCCTGTATAGGAATCTTCTTTAGCAAAGGTTATCAGAATGCCACTTACTTTAAAAAGCAATATCCATTGATTAAAAAAAACATGTGGACTAATGTTATGTTGATTCCTCAACCAGCTGATGAAAGCGCCCCTGCAGAGCAGCCAGTCCCCTCAGAGGGGGAGTCAGAGGCCCCTTCTGCTGCAGAGGACACGTCGGACACTGCTGCCGCCACTTCCAACACACATGTGTAAGTCCATTTTTAGATGTTTTGGCCATTTTCTTTTTCTTTGACGTTTCAAATGACATTTATTGGCACATTCCAATACCAGTCACACACCCAGATCACATTCTCTACAAAGGTTTTTAGAGCAGACTCCCATTGGTCTGCTAAGAGTTGATGAAAATTGTCAGATCATGAGGGCCGTAGTGCACTGCCCAGCATTACATGGGGGATGTGAAATCAGAGGTTTACTCCCAAATAAGCTTTGCGGGATTTAAATTGTTAATGTTGAAGTATAATATGGAATGTAATAGTATTGATGTTTGAGGTGAGTGCTATAGTAATTTTGCTTCTTGTTATAGTAATTTTGCTTCTTGTTGACCTGCACATTATTCCTTTTTTGGATCCCCTTACCTGCATGTTATCTGTCTGACACTGTCTGTCTGCACAGGGAGAGCAGCGTGAGGGCCTGTGCTCTCTGCAACTGCGTGGAGCGCAGCTTGCACGGACAACGGGAACTCCGACATTTTGGGCCATCTTCCTCCCGGCCGGCCCTAGAGCCCGCAGCTTCATCACTGCCAGGGCCTGGGAGCGATGACCTGTCTTCCATCGGATTCTCCAACTCCGACGCATCCTGTCTGGCAGCACAGTTGGAGGACACAGGTGGGACTTCACACTCATCACATCACATTTTGATTTTGTTTTACGGAAACTGTTTTCTTGGTCAGGGGTGTATTACTGATATGTTACCCGCTGGGTAGCTTGTACACACAGTGCAGTTTAAATAGTAAGTCTATCCCCAAACCCATATTATAAAGCATTTTACAGAAATTCCAATTATTGATCAGAACAGAAGTCAGAGACCATACAGGTGTAGTATCTGATTCTTAATGTGTTGAGCAGGGGGTTGCTGGGTGCATCACTGGTGTGCGCTGTGGTCAGATGGAGTGAAGCAGGCGGAGGAGGCTGAGGAGGTGCTGGAGAATGTGGACAAGGCCGTTATCTCAGGGACACAGCGGGTAAGTTGACCACTCGTAGATTACACAAATGACAAATGCTTTTATAGATTCCAGGACTCTATATAACGTTTTATATGTATATATCTAACGTTAACAATTGTTGCTGACCAGGAGTTTTAAAGAAGAATTCAACTGAACACTGATGCAAAGCTGTGCATGGTTCTGGGCTATTCTGGGTTCAGCTTAGTGAATGTACCTTCCATTAAACCCGCAGGCACATTCAGTAATGGTTTTCAGAAATTCTTAGGAAAGGAAAACCTGCACTCTCTCTATAGTATTATGAAGTACAATTCATTTGAATGCTGTGGTTCTATATTCTCTCCTCTAACATTTCTTTGTTGTAGCTCAAATTCTTCCCTCTAGTGCCTCGCCCATAACCTTGTCTCTGAACCTTCTGTTTAGCTGTGTGAATATTGCAAGCGTCTGGGTGCTACCATCCGCTGCCATGCTGAGGGCTGCTCACGGTTCTACCACTTCCCCTGCTCTGCTGCCAGTGGCTCCTTTCAGTCCATGAAGCTCCTGGCTCTCCTCTGTCCAGAGCACATAGACAAGGCTGAGGAGATGGGTAAGGACACCTCCCAATGTTGAGGTCCAAAGCCCCAACTCGATCATTAGGTTATGCTCTGTAACTGTGAGGTGTGTGTGTGTGTGTGTGTGAGAGAGTGATTGGGTCACTCAATCGTTTGGTTGGTGTATGTATGTGTGGTCACTCGATCGTTTGGTTGGCTAACTATGGTTTGTTTGTCTGCCCTCCAGCGGGTGAGGAGGCGCGCTGCACCGTCTGTGACTCTGCCGGGGAGCTGCTGGACCTACTGTTCTGTACGGGCTGTGGGCAGCACTACCACGCCGCCTGTCTGGAGATCAGCGCCACACCCATACAGAGATCAGGGTGGCAGTGCCCAGAGTGTAAAGTGTGCCAGACATGCAGGTGAGTGTCTCCTTGCTGCCCAATGGGTCATCCATTTTTGAAATGGAAATATCGCTCTCTTCTCTTTACATATAAACGTACTTTTTTTTTTTTTTTTTTCAATGGATTGATGTGCCCTCTGGGGAAACTGTGAAACTTTCTACCCGCATGCTCCCAATTAGTAGGGGCAGGGGTTTCCCTGATCATGGGACTTTTTCAGGAAAACACTCTGGGCTGTTGCTGATGCATACAGCTGTTTCCTGAATCAAATCAAGTTCTCTCTCATTTTCCAGGCAACCAGGGGAAGACTCCGTGATGTTAGTATGTGATGCCTGCGATAAGGGCTACCACACCTTCTGTCTCCAGCCAGCCATGGTCTCTCTTCCCTCCGACACATGGAAGTGCAGAGTAAGTGTGCTGAACCGATATTGCTACTCCTGCCGTAGTCTCCTCTGTTAGGAAAGGAGGATGCTGCTGCCCTATAATTGAAATCCTAACCCATGTGTTGTCAATAAACACATATTACTGTAAATGGTTAAAGTTATTCATCTGTTTATTTGGAGGCTTTTTAATGACAATTCTGTCAATTAAAGTATGAATATGTGAGAATATAACCTTTTCTAGGTATCAAAAAATAATCACTGTGTGTTTCCTGTGTGAATAACCTCTGTACTTTCCCGCTGTGTATCCCCCATCTCAGAGGTGTCGGGTGTGTACGGACTGTGGTGCTAATGGTCTGACGCAGCCCGGCTCGGCCCAGTGGTTTGACAACTATGCCGTGTGTGAGGGTTGCCAACGTACCCGCAGTTCTACGTGTGGCGTCTGCGGCAAAGCCTCGGAACCACCCGTCACGCTGCCGCGTTGTATCACCTGCAACAGGTATGTCTACCGCCTCAGAAGGAATCAATAAGTCAGTCAATCAATCGAAAGGATTTAGAACGCCTTCCTCATCGAGTTGTTAACAAAGTATTTTACAGTTACCCGGCCTAGACCCTCAGCCTAAAGAACAATCGCAGTCATTTGCTAACTTTTTATGTAGAATTTGTCCCACCTTTGTTCCTTCATTCTTGAGCATTCCTCTGTCATCGACCTAGGTGGGTGCACAGTGAGTGCTCCTCTGCGTCGGAGCCACCTGAGGAAAAGTGCACCTGTTCGCTCTGCCGAGACCGTGAGCCTGCGCCAGCCCCTGTCACACAGACTGACGGACAGACGGACACAATGGAGATGCAGCCCACAGAGACGGGGTCGGAGGTGACGATAGAAGGACAAACGGATACCGTTGCCGAGATGACGATCCAGACGGACGCAGCAGCTGAAGTTCCGGTGGAAAGGCAGGCGGACGTGTCTGAGGAGGTGACGATAGAACAGGCGGAGACCAAGACGGACAAGGAGGTGCCCATGGAGCTGGGTAGGTTGACTTGACTGTTTTTTGTTGTCGTTATACTTGATAAAAAGGGAAGAGTTAACAGTTGGTGCCGTCTCTGAAAGAGCAGCATGACAAACTCTACCCGCGTTCTTACCTAAGCCATCCAATTTTTTTTGTGACGCGCGATAAATGGTAGTACACAGAGTGCATGTTGGGAGTGGTGAAGCTGACTTTCTTTTCAACAGGGACGGAGGCTAAAGTGGTAGAAACGAATGAGAGCACCATGGAGGCGGGGCCTCAAATGGAGGAAGTCCCTGCAGAACAGCCCATGGTCCAGGCTGAGGTTATAGAAGAATGTCAAACAACCGAACAACAGGAGGCTCCTAGTTTACCTGTCGCTGTTGCGGAAGAGAGAAAAGAGGATGCTTCCAACCAGATGCCACATCCCCAGGTCAGCTATGTCCCTATCCTTGAGTCTCCGGAGTCACCAGAACAGCAACCGCCACAGTCACCAGAACCAGCACCAGTAGTGCAGGTCGGCCCTGATCACAGAAAGGAGAAGGATAGGGAGGAGGTCAAGCCCTCAACAGAGCAGCAGGCCACACAGGAGGAGAAGATAAGGGGTGAGGGCATGTCTACCACCAAGCCATCCATTCGGGACTCGCCAGAGTCACCGACCCCTCCCATTTCCATGCAAGAGGCGGAGCATGTTTCCATGGACACAGATGAGGCCGGGCTAAAGGAGGAACGCTCAGGGTCTCCCATTCCTCCTGCTCCTCAGGCCGACACACAGGAGGCTGCTCCTTCTACTGTGGACATGGAGGACAGGGGGACTCACTCTGAGGAGGAGGAGGAGTTTGTAGAAGAAGAGGAGGAGCAGCAGGGGAAGGAGGCAGGCGGAGAAGGTCATCATAGTCATCACAGAAGGGTCAAGATCAAGCAGGAGCCCCAGGACCCCACGGAGGAGCAGGAGGAGACGAAGCCTGATCAACTCCTCCTAGATGAGATGTCCAACCAGAGCCACCAGAGTCCCGGGGACGAGAGCAGCTCTGGCTTCCTTGGCTCCCCGGCCGAGAACGAGGCTGAGGCGGAGCCTGACGCACAGGTAATGGGGGCAGACACAGTGACGTTTAGAAATCACGTTTAAAGCCTCACCTTTTTAGCTTGGCCTTTTAAAAAGGGAAATCTGCAGGTGAAACAATAACAAAGTGTCACCCTGCTACTGTTTCGGTAAAAAGCTGAGGGGTTGGAGAAATGTAACCTCTCAAATTCATGGACAGGGTTATGGATACAAGGACTGACCTTCCAGTCAAAAAAATTGATGTAGTGCCCTTTTAGTGCCCTTTTAGTGCCCTTTTAATCAGTCATTTTCTTGTTTTAGACATTCATGGAGTTTTATGTTTCTATTTTCATCCCCTTTACTGCTTCTCGTTTGCTTTTACTTTCATGTGATTGTTTTACTGTTTAGTGTGTTGCGATTTTAAATGCACTTTGAATAAAGCTCTATTTTGATTTGACAGCTGTCCATGGAGCTTAGCCTGATGCCCACCGGCCGCTCGCGTTCCGACTCCCTGCTCACTGAGACGGACGACTCGCTGCCCTTTGACCCCCTCAAACCAGACGGGGAGAAGAAGAGGAGAGGCTCTCCGGGGCGCTCCCGGGTCAAACAGGTGCGGTCCAGTAACAAGTTGGTGTCCATAGACAATCAACACTCATTCAAAAGTCTAACTCTGTCATAGGGCTTTTGTTGTTACGATAGGCCCATTTCACAATGACGTTGAGGTTACAAAACTGTCTCTGCCAAATGTTCTGTGTTATATGTTGGCCAATGGCTAGATGCAGTGGTCTTATTCATCAGTTCTAAAAACCTCGTATGTGATGAGGTACTGACACGGTTGGTGTTGGTCTTTTCAGGGGCGGGGCAGCAGCAGTTTCCCGGGGAAGCGGCGCCCTCGCGGTGGTGGTGGTGGTGGCAGGGGCCGTGGCGGAAGGAACCGCCTCAAAGCCATGGCCTCCTGCATCGACGCCTTCCTGGTGAGTAAAACCGTTCGACGACACCGAGACATTCAAATGTAATTTATTCACTAGCTCACTCACTCACTTCGTCATGTCATCAAATGTCGACATTGAACCTTACCATAGACACAAACCACAGCGGCAGTTTGTCACGGTTCTCTAGAATGTTTGGAACTTGATCTCTTGTCTAAAGTTCATTCGATACAGATCACTTGATTGTAACTTGATATCAGATTGTGATTGGCTCTATGTGTTATTGCTGATCCTAGCTGAGCATGACAGCAGCAGACACTGGACTGAGTAAGGAGGAGGAGGAGGGGGAGGAAGATGAGGCTATGCAGAACACGGTGGTGCTCTTCTCCAACACCGATAAATTTGTCCTGCTTCAGGTAATTCTGGTCTCATGCTTTTCATTTTGATATTTTTCCAGTTCCCCTTTGGCATGTACCATGTCAGACAATCTTAGACATTTTTAATCATCTTCACTGTAACCCAAGCTGCCTGTGTTTTTCCCTTCTCTCTGTCACCTCCCCTCCCTCCCTCTTTCTCTCTCTCTCAGGACATGTGTGTGGTGTGTGGCAGTTTTGGGAAGGGTGTGGAGGGGCAGCTGCTGGCATGTGCTCAGTGTGCTCAGTGTTACCATCCGTACTGTGTGAACAGCAAAGTAAGCAGCAACTTATTCATTCTTTATTACATCTTCATACAGCTAGTCTTCCTAATAATATTATGGTGCGCGCCTTTCGCAGATGCTTTGCAATAGGCCACTGTAAAGAAATAAAACAAAGGTTCAAGAGTTACAACACACAAGCCTCTGGCTTCATCTTGATGCCATTTTCAGAAATCAAACGTTAACTGTTTATTTGTATTTTTAAAATATTTTTACACTGTACCCCCCCCCCCTTCTCCTTCCTCCTGCAGATGACTAAGATGATGCTGCGTAAGGGCTGGCGTTGTCTGGAATGTATCGTGTGTGAGGTGTGCGGCAAGGCCTCGGACCCGGCCCGCCTGCTGCTGTGTGACGACTGTGACGTCAGCTACCACACCTACTGCCTGGACCCGCCCCTACACACTGTACCCAAGGGGGGATGGAAATGCAAATGGTAAACATGAATCCCAGCTCTTTCTCTCTCTTCAAATATACCCATAAAGAAGCAACGACAGCAACTCTTTCACCGGGATAGCCTGTTCAGTCATGCTTTTGGGTCTGAATAAGGTTAAAATGTAAATTCACGTGTACCAGAATCTGCATAGTATGCACACGGCAACAAAAAAAGTCCTGAAGCCTAACTTTAAAAGCTCAGATGTCTGTCTTTTTACTTTCCGTTTCTCGGTTACATCTGAACTTATACATTTTCACGAACAGTACCAGCAACAAGAGTTACACCACCATTTTGAACATTCACCTGTCAGATACTGTACTTGAACCTGATTGCTCATTGTCCCTGTTGTCTGTTCATTGTGTAGGTGTGTGAGCTGTATGCAGTGTGGTGCCAGCAGCCCGGGGTTCCACTGTGAGTGGCAGAACAACTACACCCACTGTGGCCCCTGTGCCAGCCTGGTCACCTGCCCTGTCTGCAGGGAGAACTTCATGGAGGAGGAGCTGCTGCTGCAGTGCCAACACTGTGACAGGTGGGTACCACTCATTACAACTACACAAACATACATAGAGATATCTGGAAGGTTGTTGAGATAAATATATATATAAATATACACTACCAGTCAGAAGTTTGGGCACCTACTCACTCCAGGGTTTTTCTTTATTTTTACTATTTTCTACATTGTGGAATAATAGTGAGGACATCAAAACTATGAAATAACACATGGAATCATTTAGTAACCATGAAATTGTTAAATAAATCAAAATATATATTTTTATTTGAGATTCTTCAAAGTAGCCCCCCCTGTGCCTTGATAACAGCTTTGCACACTCTTGGCATTCTCTCAACCAGCTTCACCTGGAATGCTTTTCCAACAGTCTTGAGGGAGTTCCCACATGCTGAGCACTTGTTGGCTGCTTTTGCTTTACCTTACGGTCCAACTTATTCCAAACCATCTCAATTGGGTTGAGGTCGGGTGATCTGATGCAGCAGTCCATCACTCTCCTTCTTGGTCAAATAGCCCTTACACAGCCTGTAGGTGTGTTGGATCATTATCCTGTTGAAAAACAAATGATATTCCCTCTAAGCGCAAACCAGATGGGATGACATATCGCTGCAGAATGCTGTGGTAGCCATGCTGGTTAAGGTTGCCTTGAATTCTAATTAAATCACCATACCACCTCCTCCATGCTTCACTGTGGGAACCACACATGCGGAGATCATCCGTGCATCGACTCTACGCCCCACAAAGAAGGCGGTTGAAACCCAAAATCTCAAATTTGGACTCATCAGACCAAAGGACAGATTTCCAACAGTCCATTGCTTGTGTTTCTTGGCCCAAGGAAGTCTCTTCTTATTATTGGTGTCCTTTAGTAGTGGTTTCTTTGCAGCAATTTGACCATGAAGACCTGATTCACGCAGTCTCCTCAGAGCAGTTGATATTGAGATGTGTCTGTTACTTGAACTCTGTGAAACATTTATTTGGGCTGCAATTTCTGAGGCTGGTAACTCTAATGAACTTGTCCTCTGCAGCAGAGGTAACTCTGGGCCTTCCTTTCCTGTGGCGGTCCTCATGAGATCTAGTTTCATCATTAGTGTTTGATGGCGTTTGCAACTGCACTTGAAGAAAGTTCTTGAAATTTTCCCGATTTGATTGACCTTCATGTCTTAAATCGCCAGTCCATCATCACTTTTTCTTTTGTTTATTTGAGCTGTTCTTGCTATAATATTGACCTGGTCTTTTACCAAATAGGGCTATCTTCTGTATACCACCCCTACCTTGTCACAACACAATTGGTTTGCTCAAACGCATGACGAAGGAAAGAAATTCCACAAATTAACTTTTAACAAGGCACACCTGTTAATTGAAATGCTTTCCAGGTGACTACTTCATGAAGCTGGTTGAGAGAATGCCAAGAGAGTGCAAAGCTGTTATCAAGGCGAGGTGGCTACTTTGAAGAATCTCAAATAAATTTGTTTAACACTTTTTTGTTGGTTACTACATGAGTCCATGTGTGTTATTTCATAGTTTTGATGTGTTCACCATTATTCTACAATGTAGAAAATAGCTCAAATAAAAACCCTTGAATTAGTCTTTTGACTGATACTGATACTTTTGACTGATACTGCGTGTATGTATGTATGTATGTATGTATGTACAGTTGAAGTCGTAAGTTTACATGCACTTAGGTAGGAGTCATTAAAACTCGTTTTTCAACCACTCCACAAATGTCTTGTTAACAAACTATAGTTTTGGCAAGTCTGTTAGGACATCTACTTCGTGCATGACACAAGTAATTTTTTCAACAATTGTTTAGACAGATTATTTAACTTATAAGGTGTATGTAAACCTCCGACTTCAACTGTGTGTATGTATGTACAATTGAAGTCGGAAGATTACATACACCTTAGCCAAATACATTTAAACTCAGTTTTTCACAATTCCTGACATTTAATCCTAGTGAAAATTCCATGTCTTAGGTCAGTTAGGTTCACCACTTTATTTTGAGAATGTGAAATGTCAGAATAATAGTAGAGAGAATAATATATTTATTTCAGCTTGTATTTCTTTCATCACATTCCCAGTGGGTCAGAAGTTTACATACACTCAATTAGTATTTGGAAGCATTGCCTTTAAATTGTTTAACTTGGGTTAAACATTTCGGGTGGCCTTCCAAACGCTTCCCACAATAAGCTGGGTGAAATTTGGCCCATTCCGCCAGACGAAGCTGGTGTAACTGAGTCAGGTTTGTAGGCCTCCTTGCTCGCACACACTTTCTCAGTTCTGCCCACAAATTTTCTATGGGATGAGGTCAGGGCTTTGTGATGGCCACTCCAATACCGTGACTTTGTTGTCCTTAAGCCATTTTGCCACAACTTTGGAAGTATTCTTGGGGTCATTGTCCATTTGGAAGACCCATTTGCGATCAAGCTTTAACTTTAAGACTGATGTCTTGAGATGTTGTTTCAATATATCCACATTTTCCTCCTCATGATGCCATCTATTTTGTGACGTGCTCCAGTCCCTCCCACATCATGATGCTGCCACCCCCGTGCTTCACGGTTGGGATGGTGTTCTTCGGCTTGCAAGCCTCCCCCTTCTTCCTCCAAATATAACGATGGTCATTATGGCCAAACAGTTCTATATTTGTATCATCAGAACAGAGGACAAAAAGTACAATCTTTGTCACCATGTGCAGTTGCAAACCGTAGTCTGGCTTTTTAATGGCGGTTTTGGAGTAGTGGCTTCTTCCTTGCTGAGCGGCCTTTCAGGTTATGTCTATATAGGACTCGTTTTACTGTGGATATAGATACTTTTGTACCTGTTTCCTCCAGCATCTTCACGAGGTCCTTTTCTGTTGTTCTGGGATTGATTTGCACTTTTCACACCAAAGTACGTTCATTTCTAGGAGACAGAACGCGTCTCCTTCCTGAGCGGTATGACGGCTGCATGGTCCCATAGTGTTTATACTTGCGTACTATTGTTTGTACAGATGAACGTGGTACCTTCAGGCATTTGGAGATTGCTCCCAAGGATGATCCAGACTTGTGGAGGTCTGCAATTTTGTTTCTGAGGTCATGGCTGATTTATTTGGATTTTTCCATGATGTCAAACAAAGAGGCACTGAGTTTTTGAAGGTAGGCCTTGAAATACATCCACAGGTACACCTCCAATTGACTCAGGCTAATTGACATCATTTATCAGAAGCTTCTAAAGCCATGACATCATTTTCTGGAGTTTTCCAAGCTGTTTAAAGGCACAGTCAACTTAGTGTATGTAAACTTCTGACCCACTGGTATTGTGATACAGTGAAATAATAATTGTTGGAAAAATTACTTGTGTCAAGCACAAAGTAAATGTTGTAACAGACTTGCCAAAATGTTAGTTTGTTAACAAGAAATTTGTGGAGTGGTTGAAAAACGAGTTTTAATGACTCCTACCTAAGTGTATGTAATCTTCCCGACTTCAACTATGTACAGTGGGGCAAAAAAGTATTTAGTCAGCCACCAATTGTGCAAGTTCTCCCACTTAAAAAGATGAGAGGCCTGTAATTTTCATCATAGGTACACTTCAACTATGACAGACAAACTGAGAAAAAAAAAATCCTGAAAATTACATTGTAGAATTTTTAATGAGTTTATTTGCAAATTATGGTGGAAAATAAGTATTTGGTCACCTACAAACAAGCAAGATTTCTGGCTCTCACATACCTGTAACTTCTTCTTTAAGAGGCTCCTCTGTCCTCCATTTGTTACCTGTATTAATGGCACCTGTTTGAACTTGTTATCAGTATAAAAGACACATGTCCACAACCTCAAACAGTCACACTCCAAACTCCACTATGGCCAAGACCAAAGAGCTGTCAAAGGACACCAGAAACAAAATTGTAGACCTGCACCAGGCTGGGAAGACTGAATCTGAAATAGGTAAGCAGCTTGGTTTGAAGAAATCAACTGTGGGAGCAATTCTTAGGAAATGGAAGACATACAAGACCACTGTTAATCTCCCTCGATCTGGGACTCCACGCAAGATCTCACCCCGTGGGGTCAAAATTATCACAAGAACGGTGAGCAAAAATCCCAGAACCACACGGGGGGACCTAGTGAATGACCTGCAGAGAGCTGGGACCAAAGTAACAAAGCCTACCATCAGTAACACACTACGCCGCCAGGGACTCATCCTGCAGTGCCAGACGTGTCCCCCTGCTTAAGCCAGTACATGTACAGGCCCGTCTGAAGTTTGCTAGAGAGCATTTGGATGATCCAGAAGAAGATTGGGAGAATGTCATATGGTCAGATGAAACCAAAATATAACTTTTTGGTAAAAACTCAACTCGTCGTGTTTGGAGGACAAAAATGCTGAATTGCATCCGAAGAACACCATACCTACTGTGAAGCATGGGGGTGGAAACATCATGCTTTGGTGCTGTTTTTCTGCAAAGGGACCAGGACGAATGATCCGTGTAAAGGAAAGAATGAATGGGGCCATGTATCGTGAGATTTTGAGTGAAAACCTCCTTCCATCAGCAAGGGCATTGAAGATGAAATGTGGCTGGGTCTTTCAGCATGACAATGATCCCAAACACACCGCCCGGGCAACAAAGGAGTGGCTTCGTAAGAAGCATTTCAAGGTCCTGGAGTGGCCTAGCCAGTCTCCAGATCTCAACCCCATAGAAAATCTTTGGAGGGAGTTGAAAGTACGTGTTGCCCAGCAACAGCCCCAAAACATCACTGCTCTAGGGGAGATCTGCATGGAGGAATGGGCCAAAATACCAGCAACAGTGTGTGAAAACCTTGTGAAGACTTACAGAAAACGTTTGACCTCTGTCATTGCCAACAAAGGGTATATAACAAACTATTGAGATAAGTATTTGGTCAATAACAAAAGTTTATTTTCCACCATAATTTGCAAATAAATAAATAAAAAATCCAACATTTTTTTTTCTCATTTTGTCATAGTTGAAGTGTACCTATGATGAAAATTACAGGCCTCATCTTTTTAAGTGGGAGAACTTGCTTAATTGGTGGCTGACTAAATACTTTTTTGCACCCACTGTATGTATATTAGGCTAAAGAGAAGAGGACCCAAGACCTATCCTTTAGGGACCCCCGTTCTACTGCTTTGGTTGTACCATGTTAATGCTTTGTCCAGAAAGAGCGGTATCTCTTTCATCATGTGTTTCTCCCCATGTAGATGGGTGCACGCGGTGTGTGAGAGTCTGTACACTGAGGACGAGGTGGAGCAAGCTTCTGATGAGGGCTTTGCCTGCACCTCCTGCACTCCCTACGTCCCCAAACCCATAGGTAAGCCTATCAACTTCAAACCAGTGCATTTGATTAGAAGAAAGTGAAAACGGTGACGACATGAAATGTGTTCTGTAATTCTCACACTTCCCCCTCGGATTGTCTGCAGTAACAGTGGATACGACCTACATGTCAGCCATGAAGATAAAAGAACCAGGTTGGTTTTTTTCTCTTTTGAACTGTTTATATGTAAGGACACATTATGTTTTTTTTCACCTCCCAAGGTGCCTTACACCAACCTCTTGTAATTTTAACAATCGGCATGGCACATTTTTTATTTGTATGTATCCAAGTAATTGTTTGTTTAGTAGAAATAGCTCTTACTCGTCAAATGTTTGTGTAGTTTTATCAGTCATCAACCCTCGCTCCTCCCTGTCCCACCCAGAGCGTCAGTTCTACCGGTTGGAGGGAGTGTGGCTGACCGAGACGGGCATGTCCCTGCTGCGTAGCATTTCTATGTCTCCCCTACACAAGAGACGTCAGCGGCGTTCCCGCCTGGATATGCTGTGTGGCGACGGGGGGCATGACGGCATTGAGCTACGAGACGGCGAGGGAGACGGGGACGAGGGAAAAGGTGGGTGGATTTTCTGCTGTCTTGTTTCTCTAAGTGACCGGGGTTTCTATAGGAGGAGGATGAAATTGCTCCGTGCCTTGACACTGATCGAAGGTCAGATTTGCCATTATCCCCTAATGGGTTTCAGGTTCAAATTTGGGGTTGCAAACTGATCCTAGATGTGTGTTTTAAACACCTTTTTAAGGTGTTTTAAACACCACCGTTTTAAACACCTTCTACCAAATTTATTTATTTAAAAAAAAAAGTTTTAATTTTTTAGATGCTTTGAATCTTGGACCTTCTTGATTTCTTGATTTGACATGTATTGTTCTTCAAGAGGTGATTCCTTACGTCATGCATGTATTTGTGCACCCACTTTGGTCTGTCACTTCCTCTGCATTGACCATGAATTTCTCGCTCTCTTGTTGTTCCAGGCTGTGGGGAGCCCATGGAATGTGAGACCGGAGCCCCTGGTGTAAAACAGGAGCCTCCAGGGAGCCCAGACAGAGAGCTGGGAGCAGAAGGAGGTGGTGAGGGGATGGAGGAGGGCCTCCTCAAAGGAGGAGTAGAGGAGACTGACGAGGGGAAGAAGAGGAAGAGGAAACCCTACAGACCAGGTCAGAGGGCACTCTAACTAGACATATTGGTTAAAATACTATTTGTTTATTTTGCGACGCTTTAGCCTCGCTTGCCTGGTACAATGGGATTAAAAGAATAGTCCTAAAAGTGCAGGTCTGGCACACCAGACAGTCTCAATCAAACACGGAAAGTATTTGAAAGAAAACGGATACTATTAGATCCCAGGTCGATCCAACAGACCCCTGTAGTGACATCATATCATTTGTCACGCTCTATGACGGTCACATTCAAATAAACGCTTAAATTTCCCGCAGGGATCGGTGGCTTCATGGTGCGCCAGAGGAAGTGTCACACGCGGATGAAGAAAGGTCTGTTCCCCCATCTGTCTCATCTGGCTGGAGACGGGACAATTACTACAGATGGACGGACGGGAGAGAAACTAGCCCTAGAGGAAGGCAAGTTACAAGTTACAACAGCCACCTGCCGCCATTGTACTGGTCAATCACTGAAATACTCGCATCTGTTGGAGAGAGGTCAAATTCTTCGACGTTTTGTAAAAAAATATATAATAAACCTTACACAACCGCTGCGGAAATAAGTTATTGTTCATGTGCTTTCATGTCTCATGTTCCGGGTTTCAAATGTACATTGTGTCGATGAATGATTTTATTTGCAACCCAAAACAAAATGTTTTAATATAATTCCTGCTTTCAAAATTGGGATTCTGAACATCTGAAATGACACGTGCTGTTTGTTGACAGGGCCCCACCCAGACACACCTATAGATGGCGCCCCGGAGACTAAGCCAGCTGAGGGAGAGGGGGAGCAGGCCAAGAAACGACGAGGCAGGAAGAAGAGCAAACTGGAGGACATGTTCCCAGCTTACCTGCAGGTACATTCTCTCTCACCACCTCTCACCATGGGCTATTCTAAAGACTTCAGTTAGCAACCCAGAGGAACCCGTTTCCCGGACACAAATTAAGCGCAGTGGAATACAAAGCATGCTCAATTGAGATTCTCCATTTGAAGTTACTTCTCAGTCCAAGGCTAGACTTAAATCTGTTTCTGGGGAAACTAGCCCGTAGTGTCTAGAGACCAACTCCCTAACATCAGAGTTATCTATCCCTCTGTGCAGGAGGCGTTCTTTGGTAAACAACTGATGGACCTGAGTAAGAAGGCTCTCCTGGTTCCCCCAGGACCGAGGCATCATGGTGCCGTGGGTCTCCTCCGACCTCCACTGCCCCATGCACCTGGGGACAGACCCACCGCACCTGACGCAACGGAGGCCAGGGAGCGAGCGATGGGGTCTGGGATGCACCTGAAGCAGGAGGGGGGTGAAGGATCCCAGGCTCAGGGCGAGGGAGCAGGGTCGTCTTCGTCCGTTAAAGAACCGAGTTCGACGGACCCTCAAGGCTCCGACACGGAGAAGAATGAAGGTAAAGAGATCACGGTGATGCTGAAATAACATTTCAGAATTGCAGAATATAAAAGGGATACTTGACAAGACAAGCCTAGTGTGCAGGAGCTTATTTTCTTTGGGTGAGAGATCTGTGTGTTGGAGTTGCAGGTGTTTAGTTTTGCCATATGCTACCAGTTTGGTCTTGACGGATGCTTTTCCCCACTAGTCTAACATGCCTTCCGTTTGGTCTCTCTCCCAGGTCTCCCTCAGGGCATGGAGAGTCAGGACTCTGAGCAGTTCTTCAGGAAGGTCCTGGGAACGTCAGAGGGGGCCTCTTTAGGAGGGTCGCTACAGAGCAGCATGATGCCCATCCTGGAGGGAGTCAAGGGGGAGATGAACCGCAGTGGTCTGCCACAGAGGAGCCTCCTCACTGGTACAGGCCTAGAAAGCTCACTTTTCATAGGAAGTATAAATGTGGAAATAAGTGTGACGTTGAACTTAAGACATCTCACTAAGAGAAAGGAGGAGAAAATGTGAACAGCGTGATGATATATGGAGCAATAGTTTGTTGTCGTTAAGGAACTGTTAGGCTCATGGTAAAGCAGGACATGTCACTCATACAAGCTGATCCCTTTCAGGGTCACTGCCCTCAGCTGGTGTGATGGAGTCCTTCCCTGGACTCTCTCAGTCTCCGTTCTTCGACATGCGGGACCGGGCAGGTCTGTTCAGTCCAGACGGGGGAGAGGAGAGCCCATGGGCAACCCCCTCCACCCCTGCCACACCCTCCACTCCCCCTACCCCCGGCGAGGCAGATGGAGACGGGCTGTCCTATAACCAGCGCAGCCTCCAGCGCTGGGAGAAGGACGAGGAGCTAAGAGAGATGTCCACCATCTCCCCTGTACTCTACGCAAACACAAACTTCCCCACTCTCAGAAGGGACTACCCAGGTGAGTAGATGGAGGGAGATCTTAGTTAAAATGAATAAGTGGCCTTTTCTAATTTTTACGAGGTTTGCTCTGGATAAGATGGTGCTTCCAAAGTTCTAATGAAATAAAATAAAAAATTATCTCTGAAAATGAACCAAATATCAAATGTTTTGACAGCAGTTTACCGGAATATACAGTACCAGTCAAAAGTTTTGACACACCTACTCATTCAACGTTTTTTCTTAATGTTTTACTATTTTCTACAGTGAAGAATAATAGTGACGACATCAAAACGATGAAAGAAGGCATAAGGAATCATGTAGTAACCAAACAAGTGTTACAAAAATATCTAAATATATTTTAGATTCTTCACCACCCTTTGCCTTGACGACAGCTTTGCACACTCTTGCAACTCATTTCAAACCATCTCAATTGGGTTGCGGTCCGGTGATTGTGGAGGCCAGGTTATCTGATCCATCACTCTCCTTCTTGGTCAAATAGCCCTTACACAGCCTGGAGGTGTGTTGGGTCATTGTGCTGTTGAAAAACAAATAATAGTCCCACTAAGCGCAAACCAGTAGGATAGCGTATCGCTGCTGAATGCTGTGGTAGCCATGCTGGTTAAGGTTGCCTTGAATTCTAAATAAATCACAGACCGTATCACCAGCAAAGCACCATCACACCACTTTGTTCATGGTGGTAACCACACTTACGGAGATCATCTTTTCACCTCTGCGTCTCATAAAGACACAGCGGTTGGAACAAAAAAAATCTCACATTTGGACTTTCCACCGATCTAATGTCCATTGCTTGTGTTTCTTGGCCCAAGCAAGTCTCTTCTTATTATTGGTGTCCTTTATTAGTGGTTTCTTTGCAGCAATTTGACCATAAAGGCCTGATTCACACAGTCTCCTCTGAACAGTTGCTATTGAGATGTGTCTGTTACTTGAACTCTGTGAAACATTTATTTGGGCTGCAATTTCTGAGGCTGGTAACTCTAATGAACTTGTCCTCTGCAGCAGAGGTAACTCTGGGTCTTCCTTTCCCGTGCTTGATGGCTTTTGCGACTGCACTTGAAGAATGTTCTTGACATTTTCTGTATTGACTGACCTTCATGTCTTAATGGACTGTTGTTTCTCTTTGCTTGTTTGAGCTGTTCTTGCCATAATATGGTCTTTTAGCAAATAGGGCTATCTTCTGTATACCACCCCTACCTTGTCAACACAACTGATATGTCTGAAACGCATTAAGAAGGAAAGTTATTCCACAGATGAACTTTTAACAAGGCAGACCTGTTAATTGAAATGCATTCCAGGTGATTACCTCATGAAGCCGGTTGAGAGAATGCCAAGAGTGTGCAAAGCTGTCATCAAGGCAAAGGGTGGCTACTTTGAAGAATCTCAAATAAAAAAAAATATTTGATTTGTTAAACACTTTTGATTCCATATGTGTTATTTCATAGTTTTATTCTACAACGTAGAAAATAGTAAAAAAAAATAAACGCCCTTGAATGAGTAGGTGTGTCCAAACTTTTGATTGATACTGTATATAATGTAAGTTGTGATCCTCTCTCTTCTCTCTGACAGACTGGTCCAGTCGCTGTAAACAGATCATGAAGATCTGGAGGAAGGTTTCAGCTGCAGACAAGGTTCCTTTTCTGCAAAAGGCCAAAGACAACAGAGCAGCTCAGCGGATCAACAAGGCACAGAAGGTGGGAGTTTAGGCCAGATAATTGATTCATAGGGCCAGCTTCCTTGATCCAGATCAAGCCCACGCCTGAACTAAAATAATCTGTTTTGAATTTCCAATGACAATGCTTTTAATGCACTTCAAGACTTAATCTGGGTCTAGAAAACCAGCCCAAAGCATACGTTTGTCATTGTAAGGACATCTACATACAGACTCCTTGCCTTTCTCTAACTGTCTCTTCTCTTATACAGCAGGCAGAGAGCCAGGTGTGTCGGCCCATCAAGACAGAGGATGATGGTAGTGTTCGGGTCAAAGGGGAACGTCCAAGCCTGCACCTCCAGATCCCGCCACCCTCAGGTTCTGTCTCCAACCCCTCCCAGCCCAGCTCGGCAGAGAGCCCCTTCCCCTTCCACCCCGACTTGGGTTCCTCTTCGGTTTTCTTCCCCGACGGTCCTCTCAAGACCCCAAGCTCGGCATCGGCAGATATGAGGACAGATCCCTTTGCCAAGCAGCCTCCCCAGTCCCCCCACCCCTCTCACCACTCCCACCCCTCCACCCCATACTCCTCCCACCAGGCCGCCTCCAGCCCCATGCAGGGCCAGGCCTCTTCCTCAGGTTACCTCCATCCTGTCCCGCAGGGCCCTCTTCAGGGACGGCCGGCCAGCCTCGGCCCCTTCGACATGCACCCAGGGACTCCCCGGCGGGCCCAGCAGGTGGACCCATTTTTCAGGCCACAACAACAGATCCAGTGTCACCTGCCCCAGTCACAGCAGGGCTCTCAGGAGCACCTAGGCCCCCCAGAAAGCCCTCGGTCCAGGGGTGGAGGGCCTGGGGACTCCCCTCTCTTCTCCCCGCCCCACACCACCCACTATGGAGACCCGTTTCGAGGCCAGCAGCAGGGGATGGGGCGTCCAGAATACGGTTCCTCCCCCTCCCATGTGTCCTCACCTGCCGGGATGGGACAGTACAGGGCTGATATGAGTGGGGGACCCTCTCCCCGCTCCTCCTCCACGGGACGCCAGGACCTGAGTAACACGGGCTCCCCTGCAGGGATGCTGGACTCTGGGGATGGCTTGTTCAAGGCTCCCATGACGCCCCGGATGCACCAAGGGGACAGCGGGGTGGTACTCCACCCTGGAGCCTCACCCAACCACCACTCTGAGGGCTACCGCCAGTCCCCCTCTACCCCGTTTCAGGACCCCTATGCCCAGCCTCCTCTCACCCCCAGACCCCAGTCTGGGGATAGCTGCTCCCCCCTCCCCCAGAGGCATCCCCAGGCCCAACAGGAGTCCTGCCCCAGGGTCCCCTCCAGCCCTCAGTCCCAAGGCAGCTCCCAGTCTCCCCTCACTCCTGGAGCCCTCTCCAACGATGCATTCTCTGTCCAGTCCCCGGCATCCAACTCGCGCTTCCAGTCGCCTGACCCCTACTCCCAGCCGCCCTCGCGCCCCCAGTCCAGGGACCCCTTTTCTGCTTTGCACAAGCCCCCCCGGCCCACCTCCGCTGTTCCAGAGGGCACCCCAAGCTACAGAGGCTCACCTCACCCCAACCAGTCTCCTTCACTCCCCATGTCCTCCACCCCTGTCGGGGACCCTCTCTCTGGGAAGCCCTCTGGGCCGCCTGGGTTCAGCCGGGGCCCCAACATGGCCTATCAGATGGCCCAGCAGCAACAGCAACAACTCCTCCAGCAGCAGCAACAACAACAACAACAACAACAACAACAGCAGCTTCAGCAGCAGCAGCAGCAACAACAACAACAGCAGCTCCAGCAGCAGCAACAGCCCCAGACTCAGGCCATGGGTTCCAACTTCCACTCCAGGATGCCCCCCCAGCAGGACCCCACAGCCCCCCAACCCCCGGATGCACCTCAAACCCAGGGGACTATGTCCGGTGCCCAGGAGATGCCTGACATGTCAACGGTTCAGGATCCTTCACTACTGGACCTTAGCCCCTCTGAGCTGGAGAAGCAGAGACAGGTATATGTTCTATTTGCTTTAACTAGGAGCTCATTTATTCCACTATGACTATGGGGCTAATCTTCTAAGAGTCCTTCAACATCACAATATAAATAATTGTCCCTTATTGTCATTCTTAGGCCTGATATAACCCCTGACTGGTGTTTCTTCTTCTTCCTCTGATAGCGACAGAAACTGAGGGAGTTGTTGATCCGACAGCAGATGCAGCGAAACTCAATCCGGCAAGAGAAAGAGGCTGCAGCAGCCAGCAGTGCTGCCCCCTGTTGGCCTGGAGGTGACATGGCAGCCTATCAGCAAGACAAAGCCCGCCGTGCTCCACCACCCTACCCACAGGTACACTATAATATGTCGAACAACATGTCCGACATCAACTTGCATCAACTTGGGTCAGGCTCAAAATGTTTTGAATCTGAGTGGAACTGGGGAGGTACTACTTAAACCTGTACAATAAGAACACATTTTTGTTTTCCATTTCAAAAATGTTTTCTACGTTTTGCCCTACTGAAAATGACCGTGGTAATGTCTCCGTTTGGCTGGTGATTCTCAGCGATTTCTTAGTATTTTATTTGAATTTCCCTTGAGGGGATTGATAAAGTTGTAATTGAATTGAATAGTAGGCCCTTGTTGTTTGTCCCAATAGGACCGTGCTGCTGCTGGTGCCCAGGCAGCATTGGCAGGGAAGATGGATGGTGGCCGCCTCCCACCCACAGGAACCCCTGCCATGATGGACCCCAACCAGCTCAGGTATACACTCAAATCTCTCCTTTCTCTTCCGTCTGTGTTTTCTCTTTCTTAAATGCACTCACAGCTGCTGTACATTGAAAGAAATGCCATCAGGAATTATTTCAGCCAAGATAACCTTTTTGTGCACATCGCTTTCTCACTAGCTTCCGGTACGTTTTGACATTTTGTCTGTATTTGTCTTTTGTAGACAACCAGGGCCCCCCAACCCCCAGGGCATGTATGGTCGACCTCCGTTCCCTGGCCAGTGGCAGCAGAGCCCGGGTCCCCGTCGGTTCCCCCAGCCTGGCATAGAGGGTGTGGGCCCCAGGCACAACCTCAACTCCCCCCTCAACATGCCGCCCGGCATGGACCCCGGAGGACCCCCACCACAGTTCATTGAGCTGAGGCACAACTCTCAGAGGCTGCCCCTGGGGACCCAGTTTCTCCAACGTGGGCCCCAGCAACGGCCACGTCTATATATCCCCCAGCAGCAGGAAATGGCCCCCGGACAGTTTATTCATCATCCAATGCCTCAGGGTATGGACTCTCAGACAGAGGGGGTTAGAGACTCACGGCTGGGGCTACAGCAGGGTGGTATGAGTCTATTACTGCCACAGCAGAGCACTGGCCCCTCACAGCAGCAACCCCATCTCCAGCCCCACACAGGCACTTCCCAGACCGCTAACGCTCCCAGTTCTCACTCTGGGCAGCAGCAGCACCAGCCTTCCCAGGACTCCACAGAGTCCCAGGCTGGAGCTTCAGGGGACCCTAATGTTGATCTCCCCGAGCCCGACCTGGAGGATCCGTTTGCCCCCAAAAGGCTAGGGAATGCCCCCGGGGATGGAGGAATGGAAGATGAGGATGACCTGGCTCTAGATCTAGACCCTGATAAGGGTGACGACGACCTGGGTAACCTTGACAACCTGGAAACCACAGATCCGCACCTAGACGACTTACTCAACAGTGACGAGTTTGACCTGCTGGCTTATACGGACCCTGAGCTGGACCAAGGGGACCCCAAGGATGTGTTCTCGGACCAGCTGCGGTTGGTGGAAGCAGAGGGTGAAACACCAGGTACCTCTGGAGCTCAGGACATCAAAGTGGAACAGAAACCAAAAGTGGAGGAAAACCCCATCTCAAACACGGGGGGCTCCACGTTGTCCACAACACCCCATCCCTCCTCCTCGGAGTCTGCCGACACCTCCAGGATAAAGCTGGAGCCAGGCCAAGCGGTGGTGAAGGATGAGATGGGAGAAGCAGTCTCCATGCTCCTTCAAACAAACAAATCCTCCACTCAATCAGAGAACCAGGGTGCCTCTCTGAGCTCTGTGCGGTTAGGGGGGCTCCCATACCCTCTTCCTGGTCAGGCTGACTCCTTATCCTCTCTGGGGGAGGACCCTTTGGGGCTGCCCGATGGAGGGGGACAGCACTCCCCAGCCGTGGATCTAGACAAAGTCGAGAGCTCTCTGGAAGCCAGCGAGCTTCCCTTGCTGATCCAGGACCTGCTGGAGCACGAGAAGAAGGAGCTCCAGAAACAGCAGCAACAGCAGCAGCTCAGCTCACTCCACCAGGGGGCAATGAGGGCTCACATGGGAGGCCACCCCAACCACCAGGGCGGTCCTGGACATATCATGCTGACCCAGCACCACCGCCCCCAACCCCAGAGTATGATGGGACAGCCAGGTATGGTGCCACGCCCTCCACACCTCCTGCAGCAGCAAAGGATCATGGGACAACCTGGGATGACGCCACAGCACATGGCTGCCATGGCTCAGCAACAAGGCATGATGAGGATGGGGCATCCTGGGGGAATTCACCCAGGACTCAACCCACAGCAGCAGCAACAACAGATTAAACAGTCAACTCTGGCTGACAACTTCTTCCCTGATAAAGGTAAATAAATGAGTTCTCAAGATTGTTTGATCTTGTTTGAATCATGACTCTTGCATGATTCCTGAATCCTTGTTTGAATCATGACGTTTTCCTTTAATACATTTTCCCCGGTGTTTCTGCTTGCTCCGTCACAGATCTAGACAAGTTTGTGACTGACGACGTCATGGATCCCATCGCCAAGGCAAAGATGGTGGCACTGAAGGGCATCAAGAGAGTGTTGGCACAGGACCCAATGGGGGTACCCTCTGGAATCAACAGACAACAGGTCTCTCTGTTGGCCCAGAGACTAGCGTCGGCACCGGGAACAGGAGATCCACAGGGTCAACTCGCATCTGGCCCATCTAAGGTACCGTGTCTCACTTGTCCAAACATAACCAGGACAATATAATGTGTTCATAATATTCATCCTGTAAAGCCGATCATTTGCTGTGGGATCCTCAAAACACAATCACTCTTGTCTGTTTATCTGATTTATGTATTTTGACAACTTCTTTTATTTTTAGGAAGGGGAATGCAGTGACCCAATACAATCGAGACCCAACCCTCCCCAGTTTGTACAAGGGATCATCAGTAAGTTCTACAAATTGTTCCAGCGTTATAATACTTACATATATTTGTTAGTTGATGTATTCCAGTGTTTTCCCAAACCTCCATTTGAGTTACCCCCAGCCATTGCACATATTTGATGTATTCCAATATAAGCACACCTGATTTGAATTGGTCAACGAATCCACCCCCCTGTTCTACCTACCAGATGATGCAGAGCAGCATCAGTATGAAGAGTGGCTCCTGCACACCCAGCAGCTGCTGCAGATGCAGCTCAAGTTCCTGGAGGAGCAGATCGGAGCCCACCGCAAGTCCCGCAAGGCTCTGTGTGCCAAGCAGCGCACTGCCAAAAAGGCAGGCCGTGATTTCGCCGAGGCTGACGCAGAGAAACTCAAATTGGTCACAGAGGAGCAGGGCAAGATCCAGAAACAACTGGACCAGGTGGGGAAGACTCTCTGAAAATCTTTACCCCATCCATCTACCCACCCACCCATCATCATGCTTTCCTGTCATAAAGTAACTGGCCAGTGTGAAATCTCACTTTTAAAAATCATATTCTGTTAACTCATAAACAAATGGTGTTGTTGACTCGTCGTGTATTTGTCTCCAAAGCATATATTTCAGAGAAAAAACACGTGAAAACCCCACCCCAGACTTAAACTGTTGCTATTTCCTCATGGAGGATGATGTCATCCTCCCGAGTAAGATGAGCTGGCCAATCAGCGGTCTACTCAAAAACATATTTTTAGTGACCAGTATACACTCACACATTCTGTTGTTGGTACGCCCATGCCTTTCCTACACAGAAAAGCTGCTTTTTAAAGGGAAACGTCAACATTTTTCAACTTGCACTGTTTTCACATATGTTGAGGTTGGGTTGGGGTGGTGCTGTAGATAATAAATATGAATTTGCAGAATTGTGAAATTTTCCTTTAACATAATTATCCATTTTTGTAAGGAAAACTATTTCACCCATATTTCTAATTCTAAGTCATATTTTATAGAAATCTGGAAACACTGGACAGTTACTTTAATATTGGCTCCTGTTAACACATCTCTTGTTGTGTTTCAGGTGCGAAAGCAGCAGAAGGAACACACCAACCTGATTGCAGAGTACAGGAGCAAGCAGCAGCAGCACCAGCAGGGCTCTAGTCTCCTGGCCCCAGGGCCCTCCACCCAGGGGACCCACTTGCTCTCCAAGATGCCCGGGCAGATGATGATGGGTCAGCAAGGAGGTATGCCCGTCAGAATTCCCCCACAGGGGCAGCCTTTCCTAGGAGGAGGCCAGCACCCTGGAGCTCTGGGAGTCAGATCCCCTGGTCCTCCTGGTGGTCCTCCTGCAGGGTTCTTCCCCCAGGGTCCAGGAGGAGTCCAAGGGGCAGACCAAAGACTTCTCCAGGAGAGACAACACAGGATGCAGATGATCCAGAAACTACAACAGCAGCAGCAACAACAGGCGATGATGCAAGGCCAGCAACCCATGCCACATCCAGGTGTCCAATCAGGTATGTTGCCACAGCCAAGCGTCATGGGTAACTCTCTGATTAGTCAACAACAACCAAACCTCCAACAGGGAATTATGCCCAACCAGGCCATGGTGCCCCAGGGTATGGTACCAGGGCAGGCTGTGGCCCAGCCAGCTCAGACCCTGATGGGAGGGCAGCCTATGAACCAGCCTCCAGGCATGATGGTTGCTCAGCCAGGCATGATGGGGGCCCAGCCAGGCATACAGCAGCAACAGAGGCCTCAGGTCCTAATGGGCCAGCAGGGAGTAGTGGGACCCCCTCAGCACCATGGACTCAGAGGACCCGGCCAGGCCCAGCTCACACCTCAACAACAACAAATCCTGGCCCAGCGCATGTTGGCGCAACAGAAGCTACAGCAGCAGCAAGTGGCACAACAACAGCTCAGGCAACCACCACCACAGGGCTTCATCAGCCAACCCAACCAGTCTCACGACTCCCAGGGAGGACTCTCTCAACCTGCTACCCCAGGTCAGATGGGATCTTCTCCCGCTTCAGCAGGGGGGAGCACACGGGTCACCCCGCAACCAACTGAGGGGCTGCAGCAGGGGGAGAGTGGAATCCTTAGTCCTAGCTCCAGGACACCTCCACAGCAGGGTGGACCTGGACCTTTAACCCCTGGCCAGATGACTCAACCAGGGGCTTCTGGAGAGCAACAGGCGGTAGTGGGACAACAACAACAGCAGCAATACATGGCCCAGCAGCAGCAACAGGCACCACAACAACCTCCTCAAAATGCTCAAGCTGGACATCAACAGCAAGCAGGTTACCAACAGGCTGGCATGCACCCCCAAATACAACAGCAGCAATCACAGCAGCAACAGCAGCTTCAACAGCAACTCTCTCTACAGCGACAGAGTTCCCTCAATGCTGATCCCTCAAAGTCTGGTTTGGTTACTGTCAAGCAGGAAGGACAGCAGATGTGTTACATGGCCCAACAACAACAGCAACAGCAACAACAACAACAGAATCTTATGCAGCAAGCCCAAGACCCCATTAGACAACAACATGACAATATGGGCCAGATGCAAAATGTGATGGGTCAACAGAACCACCCTGGTCAGCCTCAGCCCGTCCCTGGTATGCCAGGCCACCCTAGTCCCCAGCAACAGGCCCTCATGGCCCAGCAGCAGAAGCAGCAGGCCATGATGGGCATGCTTAGAGCCCAGCAGCAGGGCATGATGCCTGGCCAGAGGCCTGGGGGTCCACCTGGTCAGATACGCACCCCAGTCAACATCCAGACTATCATAGCCCAGAACCCCCAGCTCCGACACCTCACCCCCAACCAGCAGATACAGCACATCCAGGCCATGATCCAACAGCGCCAGCTCCAACAGCAGCAGCAGCAGCAGCAGCAGCAACAACAACAGGGCCAGATGCTGAGGCTCCAGGTGGGTCAAGGACAGCCAGGCCAGATGAGGCCCCAGGGGCCACTAGGACCGGGGCAGCAGGTGGGACAGGTCCAGAGGATGCCTGGCGGTCTGGAAGCCCAGCAGCAGCAGATGCACTATGGAGGAACTCTTGGGAAACCAGGTGGAGTGGGCTCCCCGCAACAACCAGGAATGATGGGCCCCGGCCAACCGCCGGGCGTGGTGACTCCTCAGATGCAGCAGCAAGGGATCACAGGACCAGTAGTCCAACAGCAGCAGCCAGGAGCCTCGCCTCAGTACGCACTGAGTGTCCAACAGCAGCAGATGATGATACAGCAACAACAGGCCCAGCAACACCAGATGATGAGAGGCCAGGTACCCATGGCTCGCTCCCCCATGGGGCAGATACGTGGTGGGCCCCCCCAGGGCCGCCTCATAAGGCCCATGTCTCCCCGCCAACCCTTGGCCAACTCCCCTGGTGACCCACAGCGCCACGCCATGGCACAGGCGATGGGAATGCGTCAACCCAACCAAGTCATGCAACACCAGCAACAACCACAGATCCACATGGCTCAACAACGCTTCCAGGGATCTCCCTCCCACGCAGGCTCCCCTGGAGGATCCTCAGTGCAGAAACAGGAAGCAGGCATGAGCCCAGCTACCCCAGGAACGCCGCACTCCACCCACGTTGCCTCTCCGTCTGTAACTGACGGGGCAGCTGGGAAAGGTAGTCCTTACAGTCAGATCAAGGCGTCTCCTCTCAGGTCACCTGGAGCATCCAAGAGTCCCCTGGACTACCCTGGGCTTAAGGTGGGAAGTGGCGACCCAAACCATAGCCAAGTCCCTCCGAACGGGCCTTCGCCTCAGAAGGGTGAGAGTGGACAGCAGGGCCAGCAGCATCCACAACAGGGCTCAGAGAGCCAGGGTGGTCCTCAATCTCCACCAGGCTCCAGAGAGGGTGCTCTGTGTAAAATGACCCTACAGAACATCAAACAGGAGCCCAGAGAGGTGACTTGTGATGGAGAAGGTGGTGGTGGTCCTCACTCCGGGGCCATCAAGAGGGAGGTGACTGGGGAGCCGGTTGGAGGATTTGGTAACACTGGTCCTGGACCAGGAGGGGACCCCGGAGCCCACCTCCCCAGGACTGAGACAGGACAACAGCTGCTGCAGAAGCTCCTGAGGACCAAGAACCTGCAGCTGGCAGCTCAGAGGCCATCTGACGGCATCCACAATGAGATCAACGGACACATCAACAGCAAGCTGGCCATGCTGGAGCAGAAACTACAGGGGACTCCACGCAACATGGAGGTGAGTCAGATATATCCTATCCGTTATGACTGTTCTTGTTTTTGCAAGGTAGTAAGAAGGTACTAGTCATAGAAATCTACATAGCTTGTCATATTTTGATGGTACTAGTCCTCTCAAATGGGGGCTATGGTGCAATTCCTTGCTTCATTGCTTTTGTTGGTCCTCATCACAGGATCTGCAGTCCATCACAAAGAGGGCTCCTGTTGCCAAGGTAAAGCGCACCAACAAGCCTGGAGAACGAGCACCCCAGTCCCGTAAGAAGAAGAAAGAGGAGGTTGGGAAGAGCACTGAAGCCCTGATGAAACAACTGAAACAGGTAAGAGGAGGTGACCTCCGAGGCTTGGTGAATGAATACCAGACCTTTTCTCACCGAAACGTAGTGGGACATTTTAATTGAACGAAAGGGTGTTGATTTTAGTGTATGCTGTATTATTTGCTAACTTTGATATTTAAAAAAAACAACGCTTTAACAAATGCAGTGCATATTTTGTAGGATGTCACTTTTTACAGTAATACCTAATTTGTATTTTTAAAAAAAAATGTTGGTGACAAAAACTTGTGTTCAAAAAACAATGTTCTCATTATTTTCATCCAGGGCCTTTCTCTCCTTCCCCTGATGGAGCCCTCCATCACTGCCAGTCTGGACCTATTCGCCCCCTTCGGCAGCAGCCCAGCCGACGGCAAGGCCCAGCTCAAGGGCTCCTTTGGAAATGCAGTACTGGACAACATCCCGGACTACTACTCTCAGCTTCTCACCAAGGTAACTGTCTTGTGTACAGCGTAGACTTACTGTGGTCGTCCAGATTTCCAGCTGCATATTGTTCTTGATGCAGGAGTAACAGTGTCTCTATGTTCTCATCTTTTATTTATGTGTATTCACCCTCCCAGTAGTTTTAACAAGATGTTCATATTTGTAGCTTTTGAAGCGCTTTCTTTCTGTTATGAAAAGTGCTATAGAAGTTTAAATGATTATCGTTATTCTATAACAACAATCACTTTTATTGCTCTCAATTATCCCACTGTCCACTGTTTAACCACGGCACCCTGTATCCTTAGAGTAACCTCAGTAATCCACCAACACCCCCGTCCTCCCTGCCCCCCACACCACCCCCCTCGGTACAGCACAAGATGCTCAATGGGACGACTGCTGTGGAGGAGCTGACTGAGGTACAGAAGGAGACCGAGACCACAGAGGACACTATGGGTAAGACAAGGTTTTTATAAAAAATAAATGGAAATAAAGCTATTTTGTGTTTTTAAGGTCGTTCTTTTAAATAAAGACTCACTTCGTCTCACTTCCAAGCCTGTATGTTTTGTCATCCAAAACCCCTTAGTAATTTCATGGTCTTTGTTCCTATCCGGCTTGAATGTACAGTGTTTTGTACAGTGCAATCAGATTTGATGAGCAGCTGAACAGTCTGTTAATGGCATCTCTCGCTTCAATGTGTCTGCAGATTCTGTCACTGAGGAGGTGAAGAGTATGGATATACTTGCAGCGCTCCCCACCCCTCCTCACAACCAGAACGAGGACATCAGGTATGATATGCAGGGCCTAAATGTTCACCTGTCCTTTTTAAGGGCGGGAGGTTACCGTGGTAATGTGGCTGTCATGTTTGTGCCTGTGAGATTGAGTCTGACTAGTAGCCCTGTCATCTTCTCTTCCCTGACAGTTGAAACTCAAACATTGATAAAACAACCTAGCTTGTGAACCGAAACACAAGGACAAAGTCTTACTTTAGTAGACTTTTGTTTAAAGTAAATTAGACCAACTTTTATGCCAGCCAAACAGTGTTGCAGCGCGAGGTGGGATAGGCTATAGGATTTGTAGGTCTTTAACTTTGTGATGAATTTGCCAGCTATCAAACAAGAAACAGCCAATGCAGCACTTATTTAGCTTTGTAGGTGGTCATACTTGACCTATTTGTATTCACAAATGCGAGTGAAATGCTGACACCTTGGAGAGCCCTGACACCTTTACCCGCCAATGCCAAAATCGACCCACATCTGGCGGGTGGCGGGGTGTTAATTTTAGGCCCTGGTGGTATATGTCACGTCACCTGTCCTAATCCTGTGTTAGGGATGGGCACAGTCAGTCAAAAGGACGTTCGTATTCGAAATACTTGCGTGAGCATTCATTTCATTTGTTGAAAGAAATTCATAGCCTTTTCATTTTTAAAATAGGCCGTTGTATCAGTTAAATAAAATGATCTGTGACGTTGCTACACACAAGGATATGCCATGGCATTTGAAATCCTTCATTTAATAAAAATCGACTTTTGACTTTATGACGTCCCCATAAAATGACATCCCTTATCGCCTACTCCGGTTTCAAGCGTGTGGTTTGTTGGCACTACAGTCAGTGGCTCCATGTGTAGCAACGTGAAGTGGGAGCTCTCTTATCAATGCGAAATGGAATACAAATGACACAATTAAGTTCTCTAAATGTGTCGGCTACAACAAGCAACTGACAGGTGGGCTGCTGTTTAATCTGAATGGAGTTGTTGTGGACGAGGATGGGGAGCGCAGTGAAATAGCCTCGACTAGCCTAGCTAGCTGGCTAGCGAACGTCTGGCTATCTTAGCTAGCTTCTTTACATTGATTTGATGCAGTAAAGACGGGCACTGCCAAATGGGATGATGGCATTTACATTTGTCTGACTAGCGCTTGTCGGTGGCTCCTTTTTTTCTTCTCTTCCCCCCTTGGGATCACATTGTTGTCACTGTTTTGAGCTTTTCCTCAATAGTTTGAGGAGAACCGTTCTCTTTCTCTCCGGAGTAGCTGCCTCTGGCGTATATAGTACCCGCCCGTCCCATACACAGTGTGGCCTTGACCGACCGTGTTTTCCAGGATGGAGAGCATATGTTTTGCTCTCTATACTGAAAGAACTACTCCGATAATAATGAGTAGTTGATTGCGAACGTTACCTTACTTATATCTTTCAGGATGGAGAGTGACGAGGACAGCGACGCTCCAGACAGTATCGTCCCAGCGTCCTCTCCTGAGAGTGACCTAGGCGACGAGGCGCCACGCTTCCCTCGCCTCCGAGAACCCAAAGAGGAGGAGACGGAGAGAACCATATCCCCTATCATACCACTCATCCCCCGCACTGCCATCCCAGGTAGGTCCACTACACAAGCTTCTGTTGTCATAAATAATATAGGCCACTTATTGACAATGCACTTATTGTGAGTTGCTCTTGAGTGTCTAAGAGCATTGCTAAATTGCTAAAATATTTCAAAATGCAAGCACAAAACACATAATTGGACTTGCCAGTCCACGTTATATATATTTTTTCTTCCCCTTGTCCAGTGTTTCCAGAGAACAAGCTGTTTGAAGCAGCGGCCGACAAGTTGGCGTCTACAACCAACCCCTGGGACAAAGCCAAGAGCAACGAGGTGGCTGTGACCTTCACACTGACCTCCGCTGCAGCCAAGGTTACTGAGCTTAATCCTCTTCTGTCCCTCTACACCCCTTTTCTGACCGCCTATCATTTTCACTTCAACCCATCTCCTGTCTAGCCTGGTCTCAGATCAGTTTGTGCTGTCTATACAGATATGGGTTGAAACCGATACGGGACCAGGCTACCTCCTATCTGAACTAAACCATGAACTGTCTGTTGTGAAATAAAACGACAACAATTTGGCTAGTTATGATCTTGATGGATGGGTGGGTTGGTACTTCTCCAGAATCTGAACCATGTAATGGTGGCTGTGGCTCAGCTCCTCCACATGCGGATGCCTGGTTCCTATGAGGTGGCTTTCTCTCCCAGCCCGAGCAGAGCAGGAGCCTCAGGACCAGGGAAAAGCCCCGAACAACCAGGTACTGGACCGACAGGTGATTTCTATTACATTTCTCCTCACAGTCAAGTCCCAAATAGAATGTAGCTACCTACTAAATATGGATTTAACCAGAAACTTAAGATTTAGGGAAGAGGATAAGCTGATCCTAGATTTATGCCTAAGCTTAATGTTTCTCTAGGTTGACCCCCCCCCCCCCCCCCCCCCCCCCTTCCATCTTAAATTCTTAGCTAGATAAAAAATAATTGGCGAAACAGGAAAGAAAATGGTCAGATATATTGAAGAAACCAATCATCTAATTAGCAAACTCTCCCTTCAGGTGCTCTGTGTGTGAAGGCTGGTGGTACAGATGGTAGTTCAGCCAGCCAGGACGCAGAGTGGCTCAGACAGTTTGATGTTTCTCTGCCAGGCTGCACTCTGAAGAAACAGGTGGACATCCTCTCACTCATCAAACAGGTAGGCCACATTCTCTCTCATTCAGGGATGTGAATATCCCTTATTAATCTGAAAGTTCCTTCTCTGATATTCCTCCAATAGACAGGCCTGTTCCTCAGCCAAAACATCCCTGAACAGCATTGCTCCAGACTGCCAAACCCGAAATGTATGGCAATCAATGGATTAGGTTGAACATCAAAATATGTTGAATCATGCTTTCTTGCTTGGGACATGTTAAATGAAACAACGTATTTACTGAATGCCATATCAGTAGTGTACTACATGCAGCTCCTAATAAAGCACTGTGAATGACTTTATTGAGCTCATTACACACACACAAAAAAGGTATATTGCGTGATGCCCGTGGGGGGAAAAAAATTGGTGTGCGATCAAATCATGGGCTGGACTTTATTGCACCAGTGCCACCAGGATAAGATGTTTGTTTGGAGGCCTGCTGTACAGTCTCCCTATGATACAACCCTATATATTTATTAGGGGTGTAACAATTCACCGATACGGATTTGTCCCCGATTCAAATGTTTAAGATGGGACTGTATTGATTTGCGGACCCCAAACCAATCTGAATGTAGCATGCATCAGTCAAAAGACATTTTGATTGAAAACATTCCGAATCGTCAATACATTTTTTTTGCTCATTACTTTCTACCTTCTGAAAATACCTCATATTTTGTGACAACTGATACGTCGCCCTTCCGTGTCAAACTAAGCATGTAACTGTGTTTGCAGTCATAGATCTACAAGTCATTTTGCATGTTGAATCACCCTAGGGACATCCGTAGCCTAGTCAATTTGTGCACTGTGCGCAGCTTCAGCCTGTTCCTGATCTGCGCTGCACCTTCAGCGTTCAAGTGCTAAAATGGCTTGCGCGACATTAGGCTTTATTCGTTGAGTGACAACCTATGTCGTTTGCTAGGTTATTATCTATGCGCTGTTGAAAATGTGTGTTTTACCGGAATAAAAGGAAGCTACCGGAGACACAACTCATCTGGCTACACCTGCTGAACCGGGCTTACGGAGTCTTTTTATTTGGATTGTTTCAGGTTCTACCATAAGTCAGTATATGTGGTCATTTTCAGAGTAACGTTGATCATTTCATAACAAGGAATCACTTTTGCAAGGTGCACGGACCAGCCAAAGCAGGAAGAGGAAAAAGAAGCTGACTTAACTTCCAAACGGTCAAAACCATTTGATTTTGAGATGGGGGGGGGTTGTGCTATATATCCATTGGCTATGTCATAGATCATGGCCGTCCCCTTGTAATCTGATGGTGGTAGTCGGGTGGTAGATGCCTAATCTCCCTTATGGCTCAAATCAGGTGCCTGCATATAGTGTTCCCCAATAGACATACTTAATTTACACACACAGATTGCTTTGAGTCTCTGGAAATGGAGCTATATAAATCATATACATTAGTCAGGTTAGCTACAGACCTTTGCACATGGCCTTTTTTGTCAAATGTCAGGAGATTCTTCAACTTGTTAATTTCTCTCTCAGGAGTTCCCCGAACAGGAGGACAAACCGGTTCAGCACTGTTACACAACCAACGTGTCTGACCTGGATGTCCGCCATCTCCCCGTCATCCCTGTCCAGGATTCCCCACCCTCCTCTCCCTCTCCTCCTCCTGCTCCTCCTCCTCCTAGTGAACCTGAGCCTCCCACACAGCCAGCCTCCCCCTCCCAGCCAGCCTCCCCCTCTCAGCTAGCCTTTCCCTCTCAGCTAGCCTTTCCCTTTCAAGTTCCCTCCAGCCCTGCTCAGACCACCGTTCAGGTCAAAACGGAGCCTGCCACTGTTCAGATCAAAACAGAAACTGAGGCTGAGGAGGCCATCCTTCCCCCTCCTGACCCTGTCCTTGTCCCCGACTCTGACCCTGGTGCTGACACTAAGGCTCCTGTTCTTGACTCTGCTGATGCTGAGGCTCCTGCTGCTCAGGCGGACTATGATGCCACGACGGCTGACCAGCCAGCCCCCCATCCCCAGGACACCCCCACCTCCCCCAAGGTGAAGCACCGCAGCAGGCCCCTCTCCCCCGACCCTGAGGAGATGGTGGTCCGGCCCAAGGTGAAGAAGTGGAAGGGCCTCCGCTGGAAGCGTCTCCAGATCGTCATCACCATCCGTAAAGGAGGTTCCAAGAAGGAGAGCAGCCGCGGGGTCTCAGAGCTCATGGAGCGTCTCCGCATCACCCTGAGACCTGACAAGCTGCCCCGGGACAAACGCAAGTGCTGCTTCTGCCACGAGGAGGGCGACGGCGCCACGGACGGCCCCGCCAGGCTCCTCAACATCGACGTGGACCTGTGGGTTCATCTCAACTGCGCCCTGTGGAGCACGGAGGTGTACGAGACGCAGGGAGGCGCGCTGATGAACGTCGAAATGGCGTTGAGGCGCGGGCTCCGCACCCGCTGTGCCTGCTGCCAGAAGACGGGCGCCACCAACAGCTGCAACCGCCTGCGCTGCCCCAACGTCTACCACTTCGCCTGCGGCATCCAGGCCCGCTGCATGTTCTTCAGGGACAAGACCATGCTGTGCACCCAACACAAACTGAAAGGGCCCAGCGAGGAGGAGCTGACGGGCTTCTCCGTGTTCCGCCGGGTCTACATCGAGAGAGACGAGGTCAAGCAGATCGCCAGCATCTTACAACGCGGCGACCGCATCCACCTGTTCCGCGTAGGCGGCCTCATCTTCCACGCCGTGGGCCAGCTGCTGCCGTCTCAGATGCAAGCCTTCCACTCCCCGACCGCCATCTTCCCCGTGGGCTACGAGGCTACCAGGATCTACTGGAGCACGCGGGTGCCTAACCGCCGGTGTCGGTATCGTTGTCGTATCAGCGAGACGGAGGGAAGGCCGCTGTTCGAGGTACGGGTGCTGGAGCATGGACAGGAGGACCTGCACTACCGCGACACCAGCCCAGAAGGTACGTTCTCTGTCCCCACACCCAGAGCCTGCTCAGGCTGCCTCTGTTGAAATGTCCAATCACAGAACTGACCACAGTTTGGGTTCATTTGTCTAAATTGCCATTGATTTGGAATTGAGTTTCCATTTTTTGGGGTAATTGCACCATTGCAACACAGCCATGTCCGTAATTAAAATGGAATTGACTCCATCGCTGCAATTTACTAATCTGGTCTGTGACCATGTCCTGTGTTTTTCTGCCTTCCCTCTAGGTATCTGGGACAGAGTGGTTAAGTCTGTAGCTAAGCTGAGAGAAGAGTCTGCCATGCTGAAGCTTTTCACTGACCATGTGAAGGGAGAGGACATGTACGGCCTCACGGTCCACGCCGTTCTGCGCATCACTGAGTCGGTAAGAAGTCCTTTCCCGAAATCAGAATCGCCATTTGGCTTTTCCCTCCTCTGCTCTCATTGCTTCCATGACACCAAGTCCTGTGTCTCCAATAACACACACTATTGCCCATTCGGTGCCCTACTTTGCACTACAGCTCTGGTTAAAAGGAGTGCACCGCAGAGGGAATAGGGTGCCATCGGAGGTTTGGATCATGCTTTTTCATCCTTGACTTCACTAACATCCTGTGTGTTACGTTATTAGTTGCCTGGAGTGGAGAGCTGCCAGGACTATGTGTTCCGATACGGTCGCCACCCTCTGATGGAGCTGCCGCTCATGATCAACCCCACCGGCTGCGCCCGCTCCGAGCCCAAGATCCTCACACACTGCAAGAGGTAAGACTGCAGTATAGTCCTCCATGTAGACGACATAGATATGATAATATGCTGTAGCGATTAACTTTAGTCTGATCAAGATCCTCACACACGGCAAGAGGTAAGACTGCAGTATAGTCTTCCAAATAGATTTATAGTTATAGAAGATATAGGTGATCTAGATAAGCAGTGGTTGTCAGCTGGTTTTGCACTCGGGACCCAAATAAGACCAGATTGTCTCAGTCGCAACTCAATAATTGCGTTTCAATTTTTTGGGGGCCAAAATGGCCAACTGGGAAGCAGCAACTTCTTTGAATGCTATTGATAGTAAATAATCCATTTTGCCTGTATTCTTGATGACAAATTTTAGTTAGCTGACTGGTTTGAGACCCCAACATCAACCAAATCTGCTGCTAATAGCTCTATATAGAAAATTCTAGATAATTGAAGAAATTGTTTTTTCCAAAATGTTCATTATCATTTCTACACACATTCTATCTGGCTTTAGTAGTGTAAGTTCAGACTGGAGTAGTTTTTATCCACCACCAAAAAAATAAACATCCTAAAATATTTATTTTACTCAGACACCAGCATCCCATTTGAAATAGATAAGTGGTGTAGAGAAACTAGCTGTGTGGTCTGTTAGTAGTTGTTTATAAAGTTGTTAGTTCGGGCCCATTCTGATAGGTCAAAAAGTGTGTTCCATGCATTATACACAATAATGAGGGTGCTCTCCCTCACTGTTGACCTAAATGTCCTATAAAAAAATAAGTTTTTAAAAAATGTGTTTCATTGAATGTTCTAATGAGGAGTGACACTGAAACATTTCTAAACTGAATGACATGATGACTGTGCAGACTGACTCTGATCTAGTTCTGTGTCTCTCTCTCTTAGGCCTCACACCCTGAACAGTACGTCCATGTCCAAGGCCTACCAGAGCACCTTCACCGGTGAGATCAACACCCCCTACAGCAAGCAGTTTGTCCACTCCAAGTCCTCCCAGTACCGGCGCCTGAAGACCGAGTGGAAGAACAACGTCTACCTGGCCCGGTCCCAGATCCAGGGCCTGGGGCTATACGCTGCCAAGGACCTGGACAAACACACCATGGTCATCGAGTATATAGGAACCATCATCCGCAACGAGGTGGCCAACCGCCGCGAGAAGATCTACGAGGAACAGGTGGGTGGATCTCGAGTAGTAACAGTCTTTTGTCTGTTTAGTTCCCCTCCAGGCATAACTGTGATTTGAATTGTTGATTTTTCACAACTTAACCAAAGGGTGAAAATACCGATATAGGTTGTAATATTTGTTCATAGTCAAAGTGTCAGTGGATTGGAGTGTTTTAGAATGAGCTCTCTTCCTGCTTGTTTTCTTCTAGAACCGTGGGATCTACATGTTCCGCACCAACAACGAGCATGTGATCGATGCCACTCTGACTGGCGGCCCAGCTCGGTAGGTGTTGGAAGTGTACTTTCTCTTTTTTTTCCCCTATTGTGTTTGTCCCGGTCTCACCCTCCTGTTTTCCTCTTTAGCTATGTCAACCACTCCTGTGCCCCCAACTGTGTTGCCGAGGTGGTGACGTTTGACAAAGAGGACAAGATCATCATTATCTCCAGTCGCCGGATCCCCAAGGGAGAAGAGGTGAGACCACAGAGAACCCTGGTCAATATACAGCTTCCTTCACCGATTTAAAAGCCCTAAACTGTCTCTTTGGGGGTCTTGGTTGTGTTACAGTAAAGCAGTGTGACTACTGTTGATGTAATAATGATATTACAGCAGTGTTGTTGTTGACCCTCTCTGTCTCTTCTCCTAGCTGACGTACGACTATCAGTTTGACTTTGAGGACGATCAGCACAAGATCCCTTGCCACTGCGGAGCCTGGAATTGCCGAAAGTGGATGAACTAAACGAACAGGGAAAAATAGAGAGGAGGAGAGAGAGAGGGGGGAGTCCCTTCTTTCTCCTGGGTGCCAGAACAGAACACTCCTGCTGCGCCAAAGCCTATAGTCTTTAGAACTACTTACCCAGTTCATAAGCTGACGAACGAGGAGGGAAATCTAACCTCCAAATCAATAAGACGAAGACGTTTGCATTCACACCTGTAGCCAAAGGTTTGAAGAGCATTACTGATTCTAAACGCAAACAAACCCACCTCTATTGACATCCAGCCGAATGGTGGGACAATCTCTTTGTGGATGAACTGTGTCCTCTGCCAAAAGCAACTCTTTCCTCTACCTACCTACCGCCCCCCCTTCAATAACTATGGCTGGAATACAATCCTCTAAACCTACCAAATGTTCTGATTCTATGTGATATCAATACTCTCTTAGGACAGATCTCACCTAGAGCTTTGAAGAAAGAAGCCATTTTAAGTACTAAGAACAAACGAATGCATTTTTTTTTTAGGGTCTTACCTATCCTATTCTTCTCCCCCCGCACTCCCCCTCTTCCTAACCTAACCCTTAAGGAAAAGACACTCTCCCGTTGTCATTGGTGGAGATTGACTCCCCAACGTGGATATTATTGGCTAGCTAGACAATCCTGAAGACAGTGGCTCTGAGTCTGTATAGAAGAACTATGTATCGCTGATGGAGACGGGAGTAGAAAGATGTCTGATACAATAAAAGTTGACCTCTAGAGGCACCAGACAAAGGTTTTACTGGCCTGACTGACTCAAGGAGTTTATAAAAGGTGGGTTAGTTGGACCCCCAGTCTACCTCATTGATCTAGTGGGAGTGACTGCTTACTTTGTGTAAAAACTGCTACTGTGGAAAAGGGGGAAGAAAGGGGTCGGTGGGAATGTTTTCATTAGGCTAATAATATAGCCTTCTCGGACAAGCAGGGAAACTTAAAACTAGCAGCCGGTTTGCTCTATTCTATGCTGATTTTACAATAATGAGCCAACAATATTACTCCTCATTAATTATCTATACAGACGGAATAAATTATATGATCGTTTTTTTTTTAAAGATATCCCATTAAGATCAATCACAAGCTTAACAGGTATCACGAGATGACTCCTGATCATCCTGGATTTCATGTTGCCCTTCTCTGCATATTTATAACACATTTAGATATCATGCTTTTTAGTTGACTGAATGCACAGTAACATCTAACCTTGCGTTCTGGAGGACCGAGCGAGGGATTGGTGCGTCAATGCGTAAAGCGAAGCGCTAATTTAATAAGTCGTCTTTGGCAAGACGATCAAGTTCAACTAATGAGTGCGAGAAGTAACGTACGCTTGCTGCTTTATTCCTTCTGGTCACACGTTAAGCAGAAAGCTTGCGGGTAATAATGCAAGACTACTATCCCGTTTGTGTTCCACCTTTTAGTCCTTGAAATCCCATCTGCATTTTTTTATATTTTATTTTCTCGAATGACGTCAACCATGAATCTAGCATCTTCCTCTATATCATGTAGTGGACTGTTGTAAACTTTTTTACTGTAGTGAGTCTTTCTCTGCCTGGCCCTGCCTGTCTAACCACACCACAGCTAGGTGTGTTTCTAAAGATCCCTGTGTTGTGGTTTTCTAGTGGTAGTACGGTCTTTTCTATACTAGAGTCTTTAATCAAGGGCAGGGGAAGACTTGTCAAAAACAAACAAAAAAAAAAAAGGGCATTTTTCTTTTTTTAAATGAAATTAATAACAAAGTAGATCTTCAAAGGGGAGAGTTCTGAAGTCTCCATGGTGATGTCCCCTCTACCCTGACCTAAAACCTCACGTAAGAAAAATGCAAAAGTGTACAAACTGTATATATATTCTATTGGGGGGCAACAAACTCTTTATCCAACCCCTTTTTAATCAATAAAAATCTAAAATTGTAGAGAAATAAAATTGATGAAAGAAATCAACCACTGGATATCATTTTATCAAAGATTATGCTGTGTGTATATATATAAATATATGTAAAATGGAGTGTTTTTGCATTTACCTGTTTTTCTATTAGCATTTTTTGCTATAAGCTTTCAGACAGTTTGTTAAAATAGGTATGTGAAGATGTCAGGTCTTCAATGACTTGGATGAGAAGCCAAGAGTGAAAGAAAGTTGTCAAGATTATTACAACAATGAGAAATCACTTGAAGGGTGCATAGCATTTGTGTATTTATGTCAAATTGTTCATGTATTTGTTCATTTACTTTTAATTTATGCTACTAGTCAATTTTACCAAAACCTCTCTCCCTTGATTGGTCACAATTTGATCATTAGTATACGGAAAATCTTTAACTTCTCCCTGGCTAGGATATTAGTTAAATATGATTGGTGTGTCATCTTCCCTATAGAAGTGAATGTGTTGGTATACCTTGTGAAAACAGGCTACTCGGTCTGATGTATGTTATGACTAAATATTCAAAGTTAACCCAGTACTTACCTGAGAATAAATTGCACTCAATAGTACTTCTCTAAAAGTGGTAGATATTGGTAAAGTATGAGTCAGTGATATATTTTTCTTGTCCTGTTTATTTGAAGGGAAGACCATTAGACATTTTGCCGCTCACTGGATTTTAGCCTAAGTAACTTCTTCCTACCTTCTATCATGTTTGAATATCTAATTTAAGTTTTCTGCATATCTTAAAATAAAGAGCTTGCTGAAAGTTGAACTTTTTTTACCTAACTTTTTAAAAATGTTTTACATCTGTACAGCTGAGCTACTTTAAGGGAATATGAATAATTTTTATTGTATGTGGCATGTTTTGTATGGATATAATTTTGAATTGTACATAGAACGACAGAGGTTTTCTATACAGCCCCCCCCCTTCCCCCATCCATTTGTCTCTGCTTTTATTTCTTTTAAAGAAAAATAAAATGCATTTTTAAATATAATTTGGAATCTTATTTTCATTTAAATAAAACATGCGAGTTGAGACTTGCATGCTAAAGTGATACTCAGACAGACTAATACAAAACTTGTATTTTAATGTATATCACCTACCATATGTACACATTTTCTAACTAGTCCTGAAAAAAAAAAAAAAAAGAGTAGTTTAACATGGTGTTTGAAATATTGAGGTGTTTACAGTATGAATAGGACAGTTGATGGTATAACAAAACAAAAAAATCCCATGCTAAAACATGGATAGGAATATTTGACATTTGGTTCTCATGACAACCATCTCTTACTCAAAGCCCTCATGAAATACCAGGATAGATTGACCCCCCAAATACTCCATCCGTCATATCCTTGCCAATGTTACAGTAGCAGCAACATACATTTACTGGGGTATACATGCCCCAAATCCCAAAAATATTTTTTCCCCCTCTGCATTCTATATCTTTTACCTCAGTAAAGACAGAGGTCCCAGTGTTGAGACAGCCCCCTTGTTCTGCATACCATCAGAACACATTGTATCCTTTTTCAGAGAGCCCAGTTCCAGTGTTAACAGAAATCAAAGCCTATTCTTCTTGCCCTGTTCAATCGAAAATAAATACACAAAATGGTGAGATGAGCTCATAGTTACATCAATATCAACTAGCCCAGTGTAAAAGGGAAAATCGATACCTACAATCCAAGAAAAGCCAAGAATAAAACATTGTTTTCCTGAGCTCTCTTTGACTTCTGCATCTCCAAGAAACCAGCTGTAAGTACCATTGAAGATGTCACTGAAGAAAAATGACCACAGTACAGAGAGAGATGCCTATGTTTTGTATACAAATCACAATGTCTTCATCAGTAGTGTCTATAGTAAAACAGTTCTCATTACCATCGTTTATGCCTCATCAGTCACCCAAGTCATACTGTTCTCTGCTACCGCGCGGTAAGCAGTACTGGAGCGCTTAAGTCTAGGTCCAAAAGGCTCCTTACCCCTACCTACATGTTGGACTGAATTAAAAAAATAGGCTACATCTTTGACTGGCTTCTTAAATCACATCAAATCTCTGTAGTCGTCAAAAATATCTAATAAAACCATTCCAAAAAAACATCCCTGCCACATTTCAAAACATAAAACTGGACCAACTCTCAAAATGTGATACATGTAGGAGTCACATACAAGCAGGCATGAGCGACGTGGGGTATTCAAGTAGCAGAATGCAACCCATCTGTTTTAATGCTTGACAAGTCTTAAAATGACTAAATGTGAAATGTTGTCCAATCAACTACAAGCTATTCCAGGCTTCTGAAAGCTGTACAGGAACAGCTGTGAGTCTACTCTGATGTACACTGAAGAAAAATATAAAAAACGCAACATGCAACAATTTTACTGAGTTTGTTCATATTAGGACATCAGTCAATTGAAATAAATTCATTAGGCCCTAATCTATGGATTTCACATGACTGGGAATACAGATATGCATCTGTTGTTCACAGATACCTTAAACAAATGTTTTAAAGTAGGGGCGTGGAGCAGAAAACCAGTCAGTATGAGGCACACAATTAGTGCTTCTTCACAGAGTTGATCAGGCTGTTGATCGTAGTCCCACTCCTCCAATGGCTGTGCGAAATTGCTGGGTATTGGCGGGAACAGGAACACGCCGTTGTACACGTCGAGCATCCCAAACATGTTCAATGGGTGACATGTCTGGTGAGTATGCAGGCCATGGAAAAACGGGGACATTTTCCACTGTGTACAGATCCTTCCGACATTGGGGCTGCTCATTACCGCGCTGAAACGTGATGGTGGTGGATGAATGGCACGACAATGGGCCTCAGGATCTCATCACAGTATGTCTGTGCATTCAAATTGACATAAATAAAATGCAATCGTGTTCGTTGTGCCTAGCTTATGCTTGCCCGTACCATATCCCCACCACGGGGTTCTCTGTGCACAACGTTGACATCAGCAAACCACATGACGCCGTACACAAAGACATCTGCCCAGTACAGATGAAAACGGGATTCATCTGCGAAAATAACACTTTTCGGGCGTGAAGTCAGTTACGATGTCGAACTGTAGTGAGGTCAAGACCCTGGTGACGACAAGCACGCAGATGAGTTTGCCAGACCATTTGTGCAGAAATTCAGGTTGTGCATACCCAGTTTCATCAGCTGTCCGGGTAGCTAATCTCAGACACTCCCACAGGTGAGTGTAAAGGGCCTGGGCTGGCGTGGTGACATGTCTGATTGTGATGCCAGTTGGACTTACTGCCAAATTCTCTAAAAACAACATGGGAGGCGGTGTATGGTAGAGAACATCAATTCTCTGGCAACTGCTCAGGTGGACATTCCTGCAGTCAGCATGTCAATTGCACACTCCTTCAAAACTTGAGACATCTGTGGCATTGTGTTGTGACAATGTGCACAAGGTGGACCTGTGTAATGATCATGCTGTTTAAATCAGCTTCTTGATATGCCACACCTGTCAAGTGGATGGATTATCTTGGCAAAGGAGAAATGCTCACTAACAGGGATGTAGACAAATTAGTATGGATCATTTCTGGGATCTTTTATTTCAGCCTAAGAAATATGGGACCAACATTTTACATGTTGCATTTATATTTTTGTTCAGTGTATATTGTGACATGTCCATAGAAGTGACTTTCCTGCCTAATATGGTTGATTTCATCCTGTACAGATAGTTGGGTGACGACAAGCGAGTCATCTGCTACTCTCCCACATTCTCCCAAAAGCAAATGTTTTTACTTAAAAATGTGGACATGAAACCACATTATGAATGAGTTTTCAGGACGCAGCTAGTCTTGTGGCAAAAAAATAATTAAAAAGATGTACAAAATATTACAAACTAAATTCCTGTCACTGTACAATAGTAATATTTACTGCCTCAAAGCACAAAGTAAAACTGAACAGGGAGGTTGGTGGGGATAATAATGGTAGTATCGTGTTGTAGTGTGGTGGCCCATAAGAGTGGGTGAAGGAGAGGAGGTTGGGATAACCAGGTGAAGGAGGGAGAAAGAAGAGAGGAGCGGCAGAGGGGAGATTCTCAGTAGTTATGGCTAATAAGGCGGGGTAGGCCTTGTCACAACTTGGGAGTGTGGCTTTAAAACTGGCAGGATTTAGTCGCAGTCCTTTCCGTGTTATTTTCCATGAGCCCTGGTCAAAAAGTAGTGCACTAGATAGGGAATAGGGCGCCATTTGATATACAGCCTGTGTCTATCGTTGTGCGTCTCCAGCGAGCTACCTGGCTCTGCCGCCTGTCCGTCCCACTCTTATCTTACATCTTGATGTCCTCCTCAACACTGAGCTGAGAGAGAGTCTTCTTGATGCGTAGAGCCGTGAGGCGGGCCGCTCCGTTAGAGTACCAGCACTCCCTCATGATCTTACCCATCACACGCAGAGACTGGAGGATGAGAGAGGGGGAGGTTAGAGTCGGTCAACACACAATCAACCAACTTCACCTTTATCTAGTCCCACAGGGTGAAAAGGAAATGTCAAATGAATTGCCTTATGTGAATAAAGAATTTTAAAAGTACAATAAAACTGCAAAAGCAATTGTTTACACCATATTTACATTTCAAATGCAGTCAATCACTAGTAACTTAGAAAACAAATGCAATGTTTCTGTCCAGAAAGTCTTGAGTTTTTTTTGTGCGTATTTGTTCTCTCATTACCTCGTAGCTCTGCCACCAGTTGGGCACGTTAGGCCTCAGCCTCTGGTCACATACCACCTTCCTCATCTCATCTATGGAGGGGTCAGAGGGCACCAGGTCAAAGTAGGGCAGCTGGTAATCCTCGTGGATACCTGGGGGGGGGGGCCTGGTCAGTCACATGCTCACGTCTAAGAAGATTGTTCTCATAGTAATGTGGTTCTTGACAAGTGAAGGTGTGTTTCAATGAAACTACATTGCAGTCAGACTGCACAGAATCACTCATTTACAAATCCCCATGTAGCCTAAGTAACTACTCGTGTGGCCAAAATGAGCTGAAGCACTCCCCCAGGCATTGTGAGATTGGACCATCTGCAAGGTACCCAGTCCGTGTCTTACTTCCAGTGTTGCAGCGGCGCGCTATCTCCCAGTACACCAGCCCCAGGGCGTAGATATCAGCACACTTAAACGAGTCAAAGTGTTTCATGTTGATGGTCTCTTCCAGGACCTCTGGAGCCATATACCTGGGAGACAGAGAGACAAGCAGGTTTCCACTAAAGGAAAGGATGTTTTGTGTACCAGTATATCACTGAGATACGGTATCAAATACACCAAATTCAGGAGATGAATTGAACAAAAATATTCCACATTTTTACAATGTCTATTTTATGCAGTCTATTAATTTAATACAGGACATGGCAGCTAGTCGGGTCAGTACCTCTTGGTGCCAACACGCTGGTTAGGGGCGATGTCTATAGTATCAGTGATGGACTCGTGGCGTACTGCCAGCCCCAGGTCAGCAATGGCACACATGCCATTCTTCTTCACCAAAATGTTCTTAGACTTCAGATCACGGTGGGCGATACCAGGCTTACCTAGAGAGGAGGAAACACTGAGTTGGAAGACTGGAATGGAAGGAGCACAGGAGCACACGACAATGTTTAAACCAGGTTTACATTTGAACCAGGTCATCGTTTGTAATATATATTAGCTGTACTGTCTTTTTAGTTGTGTGTCGGACCCCAGGAAGATTAGCTGTCGCCATGGAATCAGCTAATGGGGATCCTATAAAAAAAAAATCTAATTTATAGGCAGGGCAATGAGTGCTAACAATGGCCGTGTGAGAGGTGTAAAGTGATGGGAACAAAAAGTTAACTGGCTAACTTGGTGATCCTGCTGTGTTGTAGAACACCCTGGCTACCAGGCTAATTAGGAATGTGTTAACACATACAGTGGATTTGGAAAGTATTCAGACCTTGACTTTTTCCACATTTTGTTACAGCCTTATTATAAAATTAAATAAATAGCCCTCCCCCCATCAATCTACACACAATATCCCATAATGACAAAGTAAAAATATTTTTTAGAAATGTTTTCAAAAACTGAAATATCACATTTACACAAGTATTCAGACCTTTCACTCAGTACTTTGTTGAAGCACCTTTGGCAGCGATTACAGCCTCAAGTCTTCTTGGGTATGACACTACAAGCTTGGCACACCTGTATTTGGGGAGTTTGTCCCATTCTTCTCTGCAGATCTTCTCAAGTTCTGTCAGGTTGGATGGGGAGTGTCGCTGCAGAGCTATTTTCAGGTCTCTCCAGAGATGTTAGATCGGGTTCAAGTCCGGGCTCTGGCTGGGCCACTCAAGGACATTCAGAGACTTGTCCCGAAGCCAATCCTGTGTTGTCTTGGCTGTGTGCTTAGGGTCATTGTCCTGTTGGAAGGTAACCTTCTCCCTCGTCTGAGGTCCTGAGCAGATTTTCATCAAGGATCTTTGTACTTTGCTCCATTCATCTTTCCCTCAATCCTGACTAGTCTCCCAGTCCCTGCCACTGAAAAACATCTCCACAGCACGATGCTGCCACCACCATGCTTCAACGTAGGGATGGTAATGACTAGGTGATGAGCAGTGCCTGGTTTCCTTCTGACGTGACGCTTGACATTTAGGCCAAAGAGTTTAATCTTGGTTTCATTAGATCAGAGAACCTTGTTTCTCATGGTCTGAAAGTACTTTAGGCAATCTCCAAGTGGACTGTAAATGTGCCTTTTACTGAGGCTTGGTTTCCATCTGGCCACTACCATAAAGGCCTGATTGGTGGAGTACTGCAGAGATGGTTGTCCTTCTGGAAGGTTCTCCCATCTCCAGAGAAGAACTCTGGAGCTCTGTCAGAGTGACCATCGGGTTCTAGGTCACCTCCCTGATCAAGGCCCTTCTCCCCCGATTGCTCAGTTTGGCCAGCTCTAAGAAGAGTCTTGGTGGTTCCAAACTTCTTCCACTTAAGAATGATGGAGGCCACTGTTCTTGGGGACGTTCAATACTGCAGGAATGTTTTGGTACTCTTCCCCAGATCTGTGCCTTAACACAATTCTGTCTGAGATCTGACAATTCCGTCGACCTCATGGCTTGGTTTTTGCTTTGACATGTACTGTGGAACTGTGGAACCGGTGTGTGCTTTTCCAAATCATGTCCAATCAATTTAATTTACCACAGGTGGACTCCAATCAAGTTGTGAAACATCTCAAGGATGGTCAATGGAAACAAGATGCACCTGAGCTGAATTTTGAGTCTCATAGCAGAGGATCTGAATACCTCTGTAAATAAGGTATTTCAGGTTTCTCTTTAATAAATTAGCAAACATAACTAAAACAAACGTTTTCGCTTTGTCATTATAGGGTATTGTGTGTAGATTGAGGGTAAATTATGATTTTAAAAAAATCAATTTTAGAATAAGGCTGTAACATAACAAAATGTGGAAATGGTGAAGGGGGTCTGAATACTTTCCGAATGCACGGTATGGTCCTTATTCATCTCGCCGCTGTGCTTACCCTGCGTTCCCAGTATCTCCATATGCAGGTGAGCTAGGCCGCTGGCGGCAGACAGGGCCAGTTTGATCATGCCCTCTATAGTCACAGAATAGTAGTTCAGGTAGTCAAACAGAGAACCGTACTCGTGGTAGTCTGAAACCAGCCACAACTGGGTCCATGTGCCGTTATCTGAGAGAAAGAGAAACGCAGACAAAGATGGAGGATAATTCTGTTAATAAATTTTTTTTTTAAAACTTGATGAAATTCACCTACATAACACCAGAGATATGTCTGTGTTGTAAGTGGTGTGTGTACACGGTTCTCTGTGTGGTGCTGTAATAGAACAGCGACGGAACGCTCACCTTTATTGTCGGCGGCGATGAATCCCAGGATGTTCTCGTGTCGCAACATGATGGTCTGGTAGATCTCAGCCTCTCTGAACCACGAGCGCTCCTCTCTGGAGGAGAAGATCTTCACCGCCACGTCTCCCCCGCGCCACTTCCCCCGCCACACCTCCCCGAAGCGGCCCTTCCCTATGATGTCCTGCAGAACGATGGTCCTGGCCACCGTACGCTGCACGAACAGGGGCAGGCCTGCAGGAGGAAGCAGAAAGAAGGACCACTGATACCACTGGGCTTTCGCCTAAACACTAACTTGAACTAAACTTGTATGTGTACACATATGCATCTATTGTGTTACATACAGACGTGGTTGTACATTGAATTAATCCACAGTGTAATAGGACCTCTGTTCGCAGGCGAGGGTAGAGTTCAGGGCGGTTCTGTATATAGAACCTTTACTTCCAGCAGTGTAGGCTCAGTCTACTCACCAGAACCAGACCCGGAGGTGGACATGTCATAGATGAGATCCTGCAGGGTCTTGTCCTTGGCCAGGTAGAGGTGTTCACAGGAGGGGTCCTCCACCTCCAGCCGCTGTCTGTGGCTGTACAAAAGAAGATCAGCTGTCAGAAACTAAAATGGTATCTTCTCACCCCCCCCCGCCCCTCCAAATCCACCACAGCCCTGCCATCCCATCTGTAGGGCGTACTCAGATGGTACTACCTGGGACCAGAGACTCACCTGTAGGTCCTCTGGTGATGCTGGAAGAGGAATAATCCCACCAGCAGCAGCATGCACAGCAGGAAGACCGGCCCTGCGATCACAGCCACCAGCTCCACCGGGCCCCAGGGGCCTCCAGAGCCCACCCAGCCCAGCTCCCCTGGTTTCACCGGGACTGGAGCGAGGGAGAAATTGAGAACAGGGTGTTAGCAGTGGTATTACCATCTTTCCCAATAAAATAAAACAAAAGGGTGCATCTCAATAGTACGAAGTGGCTTTCTCCATCTCCTCTCTCTTATGTGCACTGATATGAAAACATTGGAGGGGTAGACACAGAATGGTTGCTATAGGGGGGGGGGGGGGGTGCCTTCACCAGCCCTGTTCTTTCAAATCAGTGCAGATTTGTTATTTTTTATTAAGAGACAGGAGACGAGGAAGCTTTACTTATGCGATACACACAAAACGCAGACGGTGTGGCTTTACTCACGTGAGGGAACCTTGAGGTCGACGCGGTTGCAGTAGTCAGTGTAGCAGCAGTGTGTGTTGAGCAGTCCCTCAGCACTGAGACAGTAGAAAGGTTGGCCAGGGGGCACAAGGCTGTCTCTGGCGATACAGATCCTTACATGCTGCTCATGCCCCTGGATGAAGGAGGTGGAGGCCATGCAGGCCCCATCAGTCTCACACTCATAACCAGACTTCACACAGTTGGTGCAGTTACACCGCAGGGCTGAGGGAAAAAAAGGGAGGCACAAGGTTAGAATGAGTACTAGTTAGGCATCAGGACTATTCTATGGGCGCTTGAATCAGAGACCGAGATAACAGGCATGGGGTGGAATGAGTTGGAGAGAACTTCCCAGAACAGAATGCGATGAAGAACAGTTGAAAACTTTCAAGTCACTGCAGTACTCAGATGTCCAGTAGAGGGCATCTAAACCAACAATACAAGACTCAAAGTACATTCCATCTACCGGACTAGCCAGGATAGAGTCCCGTTCGGAAGAGACGCAACAATACAGCCAGTGGAGTGTGTAGACTGGTTTAGCAGCAGACAGAGACCCGGACGGAAACCAGTTTCTCTAAAGCAGAGGCAGCCAAATACTCCATGGAGAGGAGACTGTCCTGGGATGCTGGGACAGACGCACCAAAACCCAAATCCCCAATGCAGCATTCTGCTACTCAAAGAAAGCAAGAGAACACATTTTTATTTAAATAGGCAAGTCAGTTATGAACAAATTCTTATTTAGAATGACGACGTACCCTGGCCAAACCCTCTCCTGACCTGGACGACGCTGGGCCAAATTGTGCACCACCCCTATGGGACTCCCGATCACGGCCGGTTGTGATACAGCCCAGGATTGAACCCGGGTCTGTAGTGCCACCACTAGCACTGCAATTCAGTGCCTTAGACCACTGCGCCACTCAATCCCCAAAACACTGTCAGGATCATAGCTTTGATTTAAAGCCCGCAGCACAGACAGTTTGATAGGGGCCTGTTTTAACAAGTCTACAATAGCTGGGCCACTCAAAACTAAATCACTCTTGCTTCAGAGGAAATTGAAAGCTAGACTAGAACAAAAATTGCAACAAATTCAAACAGAGGGGGACAGAGTGAATTCAGGTCTGCTGCCACCTAAAAGACACTTCTAAAGGGCCAAGCCTTGTCAGACCTCAACACCCTCTGGATTAAAAACATTAAATAAAAAGGGATTTACTCTGAAGCTTTCTGCTAATCCTCTCCCTATTCTGGGGGGTTTCCAAGCAGCCCTTGAGCCTTCTCCTTCCGCCCGGTTAGTTTATTTGCTCAAACAGAAACTGTTTAACTGTACTTAAAAAAAAAAAAAAAAATAGTATGTGCAGGAGGGGTAAAGCCCAAAAATAGCTTTTTCAAGTAACACCCCCCCCCCTCAATGGTCATAAATCACACCAATTTAGCAGTGTGGACAAACAATCAAATCAAAACTAGACGCAAAAGAGATAAAAGGAATAGAAAATCTAAACAGAAAGTCAAGCTACTGGGGGTGTAGAACTGTGATGGACAATAGGTGCCTCTAACAATTTAAAACAAAATGACAAGGATAGCTTAGCAAAATCAGACAGGAATGCGTTCCAGATCATGGGGCTTTAATAGGTAATTCGGAATTGAGAATTGGTCGCTCCTGAACATGGACGGCGTAGCTGCAGTTAGGGAATTCAATAAGTGATTAAAAGTACCGCAAACACATTGAACAACTTACATTTGATCAATATTCAGGAGTCCTCTTATTTATTTATTTTAAGGAGGTGCTGAACAGTCTGAGGTATAGTCAGATGATATTCTTCATACAGAGCGTTTCTGCAGGGAGATTGATAGTGGTATGGCATGTGCTGGCCCATATAATGTTACAGTAACTGATGAATGGGACGATCATCGTGTAATAGAGAGTGCAGCACTTCTGTTCAGGAGATATCTACATCTTGCCCAGTTATCCTCATATTTTTGGTGATCTTAGAGGTTATTGTTTCCATGACAATTGACCATCAAATCAGAACACCAGGAAAGCGTACAGGCATGATCTACAGGTATATCATCAATATGGACCCCTATATAATCTGGATTCTATTTTCTTTGGACCAAATAATAAGTCAGTGACAATGTTCATTTTAAACCACTGAGAAATTAGATAATGTTGATGAACTGAGGTAAATTAAATCTTTGTGAGAGGAAAACACACAAATATACAAAACAAGTCAAGTGTGTATGTCCTGTTTCATGAGCTGAAATAAAAAAGATCCCAGAAATGTTCCAAACGCGCAAATTTGATTATACCTGTTAGTGAGCATTTCTCCTTTGACAAGATATGCCACACCTGTCAGGTGGATGGATTATCAAGAAGCTGAATAAAACAGCATGATCATTACACAGGTGCACCTTGTGCTGGGGACAATAGAAGGCCACTAAAATGTGCAGTGTTTTCACAACACAATGCCACAGATGTCTCAAGTTTTGAAGGAGAGCTCAATTGACATGTTGCCTGCAGGAATGTCCACCAGAGCTGTTGCCAGATAATTTAATGTTAGAGAAATTAACATAAGCCGCCTCTGTCATTTTAGAACATTTGGCAGTACGTCCAACCGACCTCACAAGCGCAGACCACGTGTAACCACTCCAGCCCAGGACCTCCACATCCGGCTTCTTCACCAGCCCCCCGGACAGCTGATGAAACTGGAGTATTTGTCTGTAATAAGGCCCTTGTGGGGAAAAACTCGTTCTGATTGGCTGGGTATAGGCCCACCCACTGGGGAGCCATGCCCTCCCAGGCCCAGCCAATCAGAACGAGTTTTTCCCCACAAGGGCTTTAGACAAATACTCCTCAGTTTCACATTTTTATTCAAACTATTATGATCAACAGTATCAAAAACTTTTAAGAAAAAAAAAATCTAACCTATGATCTTCGCAATCATTTGGTGTATGTATTTCACCAATTAAGTAACTAACAGCCATGTAGGAAGGGTGAGATTTCTGAAACCATACTGAAGTTCATAAAACTGACTTTCCTTGTTAAGATATAACGGATGAATTTATGCTTTAACATTTTTTTTTAGATGGCCGGCAAAATTGAGATTGGCCTGGAATTTGTGAAGTTTGCTGGATCATCAACAATGAGCACTAGTCTCTCAGTCTCACTGGTAAGCCAAGACAGACTATGTTAGCACAAGCTTCAACCTTCCTCTGTAGGTTCATCTCTGGAGTTTCAACAGCAGCAGGTCTCCTGCAAAAATATCCATCCTCAATCAGAACAGAACAGTTTGAAACAGCACTTTCTTCCTGAGCTACTCCTGCTGTAGTTTCACCACTCTCCTTAGGATCCAAATATTGTCGGGTTAGTAACACTTTCCCACCCACTCAGTCTTACTCAACCCACTTCCCTTAAGTTTACTCACCACCCCCCCCCCACACACACACACATACCCCTCTCCCACCTATTGCGCCATCATAATGTGTGACTGGGAGCCATTCCCACAGTTGAACTGCTGCGTGTCTGCATGTACAGTGCATTCTGGGAAGTATTCAGACCCCTTGACTTTTTCCTTATTGTAAAATGGATTAAATATATTTTCTCTCAATGACAAAGCAAAAAAAAGGATTAGAAATTTTAGCAAATGTCAAAAAAAAAAATGCCCAATTTCAAATCAAATTTTATTTGTCACATGCGCTGAACAACATGTGTAGACCTTACAGTGAAGTGCTTACTTACAAACCTTTAAACAATGCAGTTAAGAAAATACCTAAAAAATATATTAAAGCGCAACAGTAAATAACAATAGCAGGGCTATATACAAAGGGTACCGGTACAAAGTCAACCAGGGCACCAGTGTCAAGGTCATTTAAGTAATATGTACATTAAAGTGACTATACATAGATAAAACAGAGTAGCAGCAGTGTAGAAAGGGGGGGGGGGGGGGGGGGGGGGGAATGCAAACAGTCTGGGTAGCCATTTGATTAGCTGTTCAGGAGTCTTATGGCTTGGGGGTAGAAGCTGTTTAGAAGCTTCTTGGACCTAGACTTGATTCTCTGGTACCACTTGCCGTGCGGTAGCAGAGAGGAGTGGCTGGAGTCTGACAAATTTTAGGGCCTTCCTCTGACACCAGCGGGTGTAGAGGTCCTGGATGGCAGGAAGTTTGGCCCCGGTGATGTACTGGGCCGTACACTCAACCCACTGTAGTGCCTTGCGGTCGGAGGCCGAGCAGTTGCCATACCAGGCAGTGATGCAACCATTATACTCTCGATGGTGCAGCTGTAGAACCTTTTGAGGACCCATGCCAAATCTGTTCAGTCTCCTGAGGGGGAATAGGTTTTGCCGCTTCCTCTTCACGACTGTCTTGGTGTGTTTGGACCTTGATAGTTTGTTGGTGATGTGGACACCAAGGAACTTGAAGCTCTCAACCTGCTCCACTGCAGCCCCGTCGATGAGAATGGGGGCGTGCTCGGTCCTCCTTCCCCTGTAGTCCACAATCATCTTTGTCTTGATCACGTTAAGGGAGAGGTTGTCCTTGCACCACACGATGAGATCTCTGACCACCTCCCTATTGGCTGTCTCATCGTTGACGGTGATCAGGAATACCACTGTTGTGTCATCGGCAAACTTAATGGTGTTGGAGTCGTGCCTGGCCGTGCAGTCATGAGTGAACAGGGACTACAGGAGCCCGTGTTGAGGATCAGTGTGACTATGGTAGTCTTCTTGAAACATGTATTACAGACTCAAATCAGGGAGAGGTTGAAAATGTCAGTGAAGACACTTACCAGTTGTACTCCGCATGCGCTGACCACGTCGTGGTAATCCGTCTGGCCCTGCGGCCGTGTGAATATTGACCTGTTTAAAAAGGTCTTACTCACGTCGGCTGCGGAGAACATGATCACACAGTCGTCCGGAACAGCTAATACCCTCATGCATGTTCAGTGTTATTTGCCTCGAAGCGAGCATAGAAGTTTTTTTTAGCTTTTCTGGTAGGCTTGTGTCACCAGGCAGCTCTCGGCTGTGCGTCCCTTTGTAGTCTGTAATGGCTTGCAAGCCCTGCCACATCCGACATAGTACAAATTGATCTTAGTCCTGTATTGACGCTTTTCCTGTTTGATGGTTCGTCAGAGGGCATAGCGGGATTTCTTGTAAGCTTCCGGGTTAGAGTCCAGCTCCTTGAAAGCAGCAGCTCTACCCTTTAGCTCAGTGAGAATATTGCATGTAATCCATGGCTTCTGGTTGGGGTATATACGTACAGTCACTCTGGGGACGACGTCGTCAATCCCCTTATTGATGAAGCCAGTGACTGATGTGCACTCAATGCCATTGGACGAATCCAGGAACATATTCCAGTCGGTGCTAGCAAAACAGTCTTGTAGTTTAGCATCAGCTTCATCTGACCACTTTTTCCATAACCCGAGTCACTGATGCCTCCTGCTTAAAGTTTTTGCTTGTAAGCAGGAGGAGAGAATTATGGTCAGAATTGCCAAATGGAGGGCGAGGGAGAGCTTTGTACACATCTGTGTGTGGAGTAAAGGTGGTCTAGAGTTAATTTGCCCCTCCTGACTGAACAAGATTATTACAGTTAATGTCCCGTTGGTTGGATAAACATGCTTTCAGTTCGTCCCATTTAAATTTTCCAGCGATTGAACGTTGGCTAACAGTACGGATGGTAAAGGCAGATTAGCCACCTATCACCTGATCCTCACAAAGAACCCCGATCTCTTTCCGCTAAATCTTTCTCCAGCGAACGGCGGGGATGAGGGCCTGTTTGAAGTATATCCTTCCCGTTCAACTCATTAACTCTTTTGGGATAGGGGGCAGCATTTTCACTTTTGGATGAATAGCGTGCTTAGTGAACTGCCTCCTACTCTGTCCCAGATACTAACATAATAATAATAATAATAATAATAATAATAATATTATTATTATTAACTAATATTGGATCAAAAACACTGAAGTTTCTAAAACTGTTTGAATGATGTCTGTGATAACAGAACTCATATGGCAGGCGAAAACCTGAGAAAAATCCAACCGGGAAGTGGGACATCGGAGGTTTGTAGTTTTTCAAAGGTTGGCCTACCGAATACAGTGGGATATGGATAAAGTTTCACTTCCTACGGCTTCCACTAGATGTCAACTGTCTTTAGAAACTTGAATGAGGATTCTACTATAAAGGAGGGGCTCATGAGACCTGTTTGAGTCAGTGGTCTGGCAATAGTGCCTTGGTCTCATGACGCGCGCTCCCGACAGTTACCTCTCGTTCCAGTGCTTTTCTTCAGACAGGAATTCTCGGGTTGAAACATTGATGTTTTATGTTAAAAACATCCTAAAGATTGATTCCATACATCGTTTGACATGTTTCTAAAGGACTGTAAAGGAACTTAGAGTTTTTGTCTGGACGAAGTGCCTGCACCTCATGAAGATGGGTTACTGGGCTGAACACGCTAACAACAAGTGGCTATTTGGACATAAATTTATTGTCAAACTGGGATTCTTGGGAGTGCCTTCTGATGAAGATCAGAAGTGAATATTTATGGTGTTATTTCTAACTTCTGTTGACTCAAAAATGGCGGATTTTTCTCTGGCTGGGTTGGGCTCTGAGCACCGTTCTCAGATTATACTTTTTCCGTAAAGTAAAAAAAAATAAAAATCTGACACAGCAGTTGCATTAAAAGAAGAAGTCTCTTTAATTCTGTGAATAACACTTATCTTTTATCAAATGTTTATTATGAGTATTTCTGCAAAATCACCAGATGTTTTGGAATCAAAACATTACTGCACGTAACATGCAAATGTAAACAGATTTTTGGATACAAATATGCACATTATCGAACAAAACATACATGTACTGTGTAACATGATGTCCTATGAGTGTCATCTGATGATCAGATTAATTTCAGATTAATTTTTTTTTTTTTTTAAATCGGACACGATGGGTAGATTAACAAGAGGTTTCTTTCATTTGCTGTATTGGACTTGTTAATGTGTGAAAGTTAAATAATTATTTTTTTTTAAATAAAAAAATTGTAAATTTCACACACTGCCTTTTCAGCGGAATGTTGTCGAGGGGTTCCGCTAGTGGAACGCCTGCCCTAGAAAGGTTCAAAGAAAAATTCTTTGTCCAATTCGAGGTGAGTAATGACTGTTCTGATGTCCAGAAGCTCTTTTCGGTCATAAGAGACGGTAGCAGCGACATTACGTACAAAATAAGTTAAACAATGAGAATAAAAAATAGCACGGTTGGTTAAGAGCCAATAAAATGGCAGCCATTCTCTCTGGCGGCATCATCCATCATGTTGCACAAGTATTCAGACCGTTTGCTACGACACTAAATGGAGCGCAGCTGCATCGGGTTTCTGTTGATCATCCTTGAGATGTTTCTACATGATTGGAAGATGCCTGGCCAAACTGAGCAAAATCGGGGAGAAGGGCCATAGTCAAGGAGGTGACCAAGAACCTGATGGTCACTGACAGAGCTCCTTGGAGATGGGAGAACTTTCCAGAAGGACAACCATCTCTGCAGCACTCCAATCAGGCCTTAATGGTAGAGTGGCCAGATGGAAGCCATTCCTCAGTAAAAGGCACGACAGCCTGCTTGAAATTAGCCAGAAAGGATCATTTTGAGGATCTGCAGAGCAGAATGGCAGAAACTCCAAATACTTGTGCCAAGCTTGTAGCGTCACAACCAAGAAGACTGTTGCTTTAACAATGTACTGAATACTTAAAATGTGATCTGTTTTTAAAAACCTGTTTTTGCTTTGTCATTATGGGGTATTGTGTGTAGATTGGAGGGGAGGGAGAAACAAATTAATCCATTTTAGAATAAGGCTGTAACGTAACAAAAAAAAAAAAAAAAAGGGGGGGGGGTCTGAATACTTTCCGAATGCACTGTATGTGTGTGCGCGCGTTGTTGGAACAGCGTTTTGAGGAAAGTGGAAGTGGAATGAGTCGACATCTTGCCATTTCATGTCAGCAGCAGCGTGTGCAGTTTCTTGTAATTCAGTCATTCTCGTCAGCAACAGCATGTGGACTGCTCTTGGAGCTAGGGACAGACGGGGGAAGTGCCAGTAACTCCTAGTGGCGCGTGTCCAAGTTCACTGCAGTTCACACGCAATCACAGACACGGAATTTCCTGCAGATTACACAGAGATGAAGCAACAGGCTTTGATAGAGAGAGAAAACAACCCAGTGCCACATCCTATTCTGGAGCATAGTTTCGTGAAATAGTTTAAATAAGGCAGGGAGAAGGACCCGGGACGAGACTACTGCCAAGTTTTTAATCAAATCGTGTACATTCCCCCTCAAGCAGACACCACGACGGCCCTCAGGCAACTTCACTGGACTCTGTAAACCATACATCCTGAGGCTGCATTTATTGTAGCTGGGGATTTTAACAAAGCAAATTTGAGAACAAGGCTACCTAAATTCTATCCGCATATTGATTGTAGACTTGTGGGGTTAACACACTCGATCACTGCTACGCTAACTTCCGCGATGCTTACAAAGCCCTCCCTTCGGCAAATCCAACCACAACACCATCTTGCTCCTACAGTCTTAAAGGCAGAAACTCAAACAGGATGTACCAGTGACTAGAACCGTTCAACGCTGGTCTGACGAATCGGAATCCACGCTTCAAGATTGTTTTGATCACACGGACTGGGATATGTTCCGGTCAGCCTCAGAACACCATCTATACGCTGACTGAGTGAGTTTATAAGGAAGTGCATTGGAGATGCTGTACCCACTGACTATTAAAACCTACCCCAACTAGGGGTGGTTTATAGCCCGATGTGATGACTGTCCCATACACACACAGACAAACAGTTTACAGAAGTTTAAAACATCAGTGAAAATATCCATTCAAGAGGGGACAAGCCAGGGAGGCAGGGAGAAAATATGGGTTGCTATGCTACAGACTCCCTAGCCTTATGATGACTGGCCAACAGGAATGAGAAGACATACTGCATCTTCAACAGATGGTATTTTTATCTCAAAACTCCCTAGTCCTTGCCGATGACAAGCATACCCATAACATGATGCAAACACCACCATGCTGGAAAATATGAAAAGTCGTACTCGGTGACGCATTGTGTTTGGGTCGAATCTGACACATTGTATTCACCATGCTCAAAGGGATATTCAATGTCTGCTCATTATTACGTTTGAGGCATTGGAAAACCTCCCTGGTCTGTGTGGTTGAAATTCACTGCTCGACTCGGGGACCTTACAAGAATTGTGTGTGGGGTACAGATGAGGTAGTCAAAATAAAAATATGTTAAACAATATTATTGCACACAGAGTCTATGCAACTTAATATTTCACTTAAAGCTAAACGTTTACTCGTGAACATATTTAGGCTTGTCATGTTTTCCACCCCTTTTTAATGGCATTTCAGTTTTATTTTGTATTAAAAATACAATTCCACTTTGACATTGTAGGCAGTGGCAGAATTTCACGTGAATCCATTTTAAATTTGGGCTGTAACACAACAAAACGTGGAAAAGGTCTAGGTGTGAATACTTTCTGAAGGCACTGCATGTCCAGTTGTGAGCTCTCCAAAATCGGTTTGATTGTCACTGTCTCAGGATATCAGCCAGGTGAACCCCTTTTGCAGATGATAATGGCATGCGTCAACAGGTTATTGTACATCTGAAGCAGAGAATAGCTAAACTCACCTTGTTTGCATATTGTTGAGCTAGCCACGTGTCACCAATTTAAAATGATAAATGTATATACATGATCTAAACATATGCCAGTTTCACATCTGGTTCTTGGAGGAAATTGCTTAGTGCAAATCCAACCATTTGTATTCTAGGTACAGTACATGAAAATAAGGAGCCCCCCCCCCCCCCCCCCCAAAAAAAAAATGTCAGCTAATTAAAAATGTAAAGAAATTAAATAATGGAGTGTGGGGAGCGTGGGAATTCTACCTTGTTTATTTGCTGAGAATTATTTTAGAATAGAGACAAAATCAGAAGGTCAATGGGGCGTCAGGGTAGCCTGGTGGTTAGAGCGTTGGACTAGTAACCGGAAGGTTGCAAGTTCAAACCCACAAACAGGCAGTTAACCCACAAACAGGCAGTTAACCCACAAACAGGCAGTTAACCCACAAACAGGCAGTTAACCCACAAACAGGCAGTTAACCCACAAACAGGCAGTTAACCCACAAACAGGCAGTTAACCCACAAACAGGCAGTTAACCCACTGTTCCTAGGCCATCATTGAAAATAAGAATTTGTTCTTAACTGACTTGCCTGGTTAAATAAAGGTAAAATAAAAAAAATAAAAAAAGGGAGGTGGATTGCAAAATGTATCTTATAGAACATGAGCCATTAGCTAGAATATATGACAATTATAATGTTAGAAGATACCATAATCCAATTTGTAGCATATTACATGCGAAAGGTACAATGTGAGTGAGTGAGTGAGTGAGTGAGTATCTTTACATCCTTCGGTGGGAAACGGACACAGTTTAATTTAGTCAACACAAATGGTGCCGTTGATCAAAGTTTTGAAGTTTAGGTTGATTGAGGTTCATAGCTAGCTAGCGTCACATGCAAATATTGTTGTGCAAATTTCAAATCAGCAACATTGCTAACCAAACATTAAGGGATAACTGCAACCAAAAATCTATTTCTTGTATTTTTTCCCAGACCTCAAAAGTAGTCTTGGTTTAAGCATTGTTGTGGACTTAGAAGATTCAATTTTGTTAAAAAAAAATTTAAAAAAAATTGTGCTTTTGAGTAAAAAAATACAATAAAATTGAAACCCAGGAAAAACAGAAATGGAATTTGGGGTAAAACTAAAAACAGATTTCAGGTTAAAAAAAAATATTTATAAAAAAAACATTTTACATGGCCCTACATATAGACACAATACCACAACACATCAGTGTGCCTAATATATAAACACAAGACTTCTAAATGTGTCCGAAGATAAACAGAACTCAGAACATTTTTGCTCATGATTTAATTTCCTTTCAAAAGTTTTCAAACAGAACTGACTCTTTTCAGAGAGTAGGCTTCCCAGGGGAGGGACAGTCAGCTCCACTGTGGGGGTTGAGCTGGTTGGTGTGAACTCTGCACATAATTGGTGTCCTTACACTGGTCCTTTGTGCTGAGATTACAGGGAAACGAGGAGGGATTGGACAGGCCTGTGCTAAACAAAGAGCAGGGAAGTATGGAGAGGAGGTGGAGGAGTGCTCCACTCACCACCAGACCTTGTGCTCTGGGGATAGAATAGATCAAATACTTTGACAAAAATATGTTGGTTACATAAAAAAAGTATTTTTTTTTAAATAAAATGTCTGCAAACTCAGTGTCCTATGAGGAATTGCTGAAAATCTCATCTTCTGTGGGCAGAGACAGGGGACAGGCAGAGGGGAAGAGCACAGATAAGGGGGGGGGGGGGGGGGGTTATGTAGCCCCCCCGTGGTCTGTGAGGAGTCTGCAGCTAGCTAGAGTAACCAGCTGTGACATTCAATCATTAAAACCCAGTCTAGACTGAATACAGGTTGGATGGAGCCGTTTAACAGCAAAGTGTTAAGACCCTATCATTCCAAATGGCAGACATAGGGAATAGGGTTCCATTTGGGATGTACACTATAAAGTGCCAAAAGGGGCTCTGATAAAAACTGTTGCACTTCATAGGGAACAGGGTGTCATTTGGGACGCAAACAGTGAAGGGAGGGATGAATAAAACATTGTTGCCATAACCAGTGCTTGCTTCATTTGGACTGAGCTCAGGACAGACCTGTGTTAAAAATACAATTAGAAAGTATTCCAAATAGTTAAGCTGGGCATGGTTGAGCTTGCCTAGTACAATGGACCAATAGAATAGTAGAAAAACTGCAAAACCCCACCCATTTGGCACTCCAGGCAAGCGGAAGCAAACGCTAAAAGTATTTGAAAGATTTGAAAAAGTGTTAGAACCCAGGTGTGGTTCAGGAGAGAGCTTTGTGGGAGACGGACTCCAAAATCACAGAAATGGGTTTAACAAACATTGCAGTGACTGTGTTGGTGTGCCAGTCAGACGCTGACACTCACAGTGCTTGTGTTCATGTGCATATGGTGAATCAGTCAGTTACAACAGTACACCTCAAGAATGAGTATGATGTCAGTGGAAAATGTTTAGCCTAAGCATGTTTGGCATGGGACAAAAAAAAAAAAAAAAAGTGTTACACAGCAGCAAAGAATTCTGGGGGCTAAACAGCACAGAGCAGACTGACTGCGTGTGAGCACCATTACCCAAACTGCACTATCTGAAATTAGATACAGTTAGCTACCAGACAGAGGGCTGATCAAGACAAGCAGACGCCACCAGACAGAAAAAACGTACACACACACACACTTCAGCCTTTATCAATACTGGGAGTAAAGAGGAAAGTCATTACATTGGTCTCCATCATCACAGGGTCAGATTACATACCATTCTAAACAGCACACTAGTACCTGCCTAACCCTCTGTATGTCTGTCTACGTGAGTATAAGTGTAGCTACACTATTCAAGGCGTTGTTCTCTGAAATGTGTACTGATTGGAGACTAACGGCAGTGCAGTGGAAGGTGGGTATCATGTTCAGCTCCTCCATAAGAGTCCACTGCACTGTGACACACAGACACCGCAATAACACATAAGGCTAACGACCACAGAATCATATTTCTTAATTTGTATTTAAGTGATCATGTCCACAGGTCAGTGAGAGAGAGGCCAGACAGTCTGCGATTAGGCCTCTCAGCCTCCAGGGCTCTCTGGGCTGGAGGTCATTAGAGGCACCCGGGTCGTTAAGCTACACTCACCCCTAGTGGACCCAGGCTAGAACCTTCACCACAACACACACACAGAACAAAAAGAGGAGGTTATTAGCCTGGTGATTAAGGGAGGAAAGCTACTCTCACTCAGCCCGACAAACTAAGACCCACAACAGAACTTGAGACAAAGTACACACACGTAAAAACCAGAATTCAACTACCTCATATGCACATAGATGAACATATAGGAAGCCCCAGACCATATCTTAAGTCACACCACACGTTAAACACAGACACGACGTAAAAGGAGAAAAACTGTCCTATACGCAAATCTATCCTGAACCCAGTGACTCCAGGCAGCTCAGTTCCTGTACATTCCCTTGGCTCTGATCTGGTAGACAGGCATGCACATGTTGGAATCTGACTATGTGCTCCCTTTCATTTCCATAACATCATTAGGACATGAAACATCTTTCACACAGCGCGCGCGCACACACACACCCGAATGGCTAGTTCAGCAGCACGCCAAGGAAAAGGGGATTTTTCTTATTGGCTGTACTAAATTAATGTTCTTGGTGATTACATGAGGCAAGGAGAGATAATGACAGCAGTGGTCCGGTCTAGTTTCCAGTGGTTACAAGAGGAACATAATACTAGAAGGATATTGAGCCCATTAAACCACAACACTTCGTTCTGCAACAAGGGAAAGGGTTCATACAGACAGTGGAAAGTCAAATTCAAGGCTTTTCAAATACTTTTTCAAAGCACTAATATTTATTTTCAAGGACCACCAGTTTGTAATAGTTCAATTGATGCAATTGTTTCTAGTCGCCAGAGGCACAATATCATGAAAATGTTGTAAAAAAAAATAAAAGATCTTAGTATTCATCACTACCTTACAGGTCCTACTCAATAACACACATTTCACTACATTCATGTGTTCGTGCTGTCGATTTTGTCATTTGAGTAGCGATGAGCAGAATTTGGGGATATGCCTTATGGTGAACACATTTCCAGCTTAGTGACCGTTTTTAAAATTGGACGTCTCCTACTTGATAGCTACGAAAAAGCGTCTTGCTTCCGACTGGCAGCTTCAGTCGCCGGTCGGGGGAAGGGCACCGAGGAAAACAGCACGTGAACGTCCATCAGAACGGCAGCATCACAGCTGCTGCTTGATAAACCAGAATATCGCAGGCGCTCCGTGAACGATGCGATTGTTAAATGCGATTGCTCTGGAGGGCCTCCCGAGTGGCACAGCGGTCTAAAGCACTGCCGTGGTTGAGGCATCACAACAGATCCCAGTTCGAACCCAGGCTGTGTCGCAGCAGGCCGCGACAGTGAGACCCATGAGGCGACCCAGAATTGGCCCAGCGTTGTCCGGGTTAGGGAGGGGTTGGCCGGCATGGATGTCCTTGTCCAATCGCACTCTGGCGACTCCTGTGGTGGGCCGGGCGCATGCACGCCAACACATTGGCCAGTTGTACGCCGTTTCCTCCGAAACATTGGTGCGGCTGGCTTCCGGGTTCACAACAATGCTCCCGACATCCGCCTCTCCCGAGGAGTTGCAGCGATGGAACAAAACTAACTACCAATTGGATATATCAAAATAGGGGTTGGAGGTTGTTGCATAGAAAACAAATCATTATATAGAACTGGCGCCAGCGCAGGATGTGGCTCTTCAGGGCCGATTCACCCATGCTCGCAATGCCAAAGTCTGACGCATTTTTGCACCTTGTGGGTTGGTTGGTTCCAGTGTTACATGAACTGAAATAAAAGATCCTAGAAATGTTCCATACGCACAAAAGGCAGGTTTGAATCTACATTAACCTGGCATTTTAGCTACCGATATGACGTTTGCCAACACCTAATCAGTCAGTTCTGTACCTGCCTGGCATTGTGGGTGGCAACCACATCACGAAACGAGTGGAAGAAAAAAAAAAAAAAAAAAAAAAATTAACTTGTCTGCCTGGAAATTATTTTCAGATTTTCCAGTACTTGAACTTCAAGTACTTTAAGCCCCTCAAGCGAACCCTGAAACAGAAGCCAGACTAGCTGTGTAGCCCTATAAAAGTTACTGGCACAGTGGGCAGCAGAAGGACGCATGCAGTGCCATCAGAAAGAATTCATACCCCTTGACATAATCAAATCGTATTTGTCACACTCACCGAATACAACAGGTGTAGACCTCACAGTGAAACACTTACGTACAAGCCCTTAACACTTTTTTCTTAAAGGCATTGTTGGTTAAGTACATTTTTTTTTAATAAAAAAATGTAACAAATAATTAAAGAGCAGCAGTAAAATAACAATAGCGAGGCTATATACACAGGGGGTACCGGTACATAGACACCAGTTAGACGAGGTAATATGTACATGTAGGTAGAGTTAAAGTGATCGTCGTGTTCTAGCCAGAATTCAAAATAGTTTTTTCCCTGTCTAACACAATACCCCATAATGAGAAAGTGAAAACTTGTTTAGAAAATGTAGCTATAGTAAACAAAAATAAAATGGAACATTTGAAAGATTTTACTGAGTTACAGTTCATAAGGAAATCAGTAAATTGAAATTAATTCATTAATCTATGGATTTCACATGACTGGGCAGGCCCACCAACTTAGTTTTCCCCACACAAAAGTGTTTTATTACAGACAAATACACCTCAGTTTCATCAGCTGTCCTGGTGGCTGGTCTCAGATGATCCCGCAGGTGAAGAAGCTGGATGTGGAGGTCCTGGGCTGGCGTGGTTCCACATGGTCTGCGATTGCGAGGCTGGTTGGACGTACGGACAAATTATCTAAAATGACCGACGCGAGTTATGGTAGAGAAATTAACATTAAATTCTCTGACAACAGCTCTCGTGGACATTCCTGCAGTCAGCATCCCAATTGCATGCTCCTTCATAGATGTCTCAAGTTGTGGCATTGTGTTGTGTGACAAAACAGCACATTTTAGGAGCCTACTTATTGTCCCCAGCACAAGGCACACCTGTGCAATGATCATGCTGTTTAATCAGCTTCTTGATATCCATCCACCTGACAGGTGTGGCATTATCTTGGCAAAGGAGAAATGCATTGGAAACCCCATTTGACTTTGTTCCATTCCAGGCATTACAATGAGCCCGTCCTCCTATAGCTAATCCCACCAGCCTCCACTGATGCACTGTCAACAGTGGGACCTTGAGTCTTTCTAAATTATGTCCAAACAATTGAGTTGGCCACAGGTGGACTCCAATCAAGTTGTAGTGACATGAAGTATGAGCAAAGGAAATAGGCACCTGAGCTCAATTTGGAGTGTCACAGCAAAGGGGTGTGAATACTTATGTAAATGAGGTAGGTCTGCATTTTATTTTCTGTCAATTTGCAAAAGATAGCTTTGTCATTATGGGGTATCGTGTGTAGAAAACTTCCATTTAATCCATTTTGAATTCAGGTTGTAACACAATGTGGAATAAGTCAAGGGGTATGAATACTTTCTGAAGGAACTGTAAGTGACACGACATAACATTGAGAAGATAAGTCTGCAATGGGTCAGTCAGGTCCACTATAGGCTATAGTATGTGAGGGGGAAGGGGTGTAGAGATTGAGAGACACAGGTGACGAGAGAAAGCAATTGGTGTACGAGGGGAGAGAGACACGGGCCAGAGAGAAAGCAGGAGAGACGCGCCCTGCCTCACGGCAGTGTATCTGTGGCTCAGACAGTGCATATATCACATTGCACATCCATTTTATTCTGGCACCTAGTTAAGTCACAAAAGCATGTCAGCTTCATAACGACGAGGCTAATGATTGGTCAGGCCCAATGTCTTCAACGGGAAAGGAAACCGGCAACCTGTGAGCCATGGCGACCCAGTCAGTAAAGACGTACTGTCACAGACCAGATAACCCGCCAATCGTAGTCCTGGTCCAGGGGTATTCAACTCTCCTACCAGGTCCGGAGCCTGCTGGCTTTCTGTCCAACTTGATGAGTAAATGCACACACCTGGTGTCACAGGTCTAAAGCAGTCCTGGTTAGAGGGGAGCTGGCGTCAGGGTCCAGAGTTAAGCGGTTTTCGGCCAACTTTTTACTAGGTGGCCTGCGCTACCTTTGGGTTTGTCAGGTTTTAGTTTGAGCTTTGTTACAGCATAATCCATTGTGTGGTGTGAACGTCTGGCTCCAGGCTGCGCAGCATCGGCCCCTCTTCACACAGCAGCCCAGCTGGACACAACCTGAAACCCCGAGCCAGAGAAACCGCCACTCTCACTGGTACTAGAGAACTTACTAGTCCTTGAGCGCTACATTGACTACCCCATTCAAACGGTCAACTCCGGTGCATCCCAGTCATATGTTCCCATAAAGTTACCTTTAAAAACAAGACCAGTTCTGGAGTTTGGTTTAGTGGTGATACCAATCCCTGAGCCCGTCCATTTAACCCTCCTGCCATCTCACTTCAACACAGTCTATTTTTTTTAAACCTAAAAAGATGTGAATAGGGACAGAAAAAGGTGACAAATCAATGTGGATCATGTCTTTATCTGAACCCGGCCGGATGAGGGAGGAATGTAGCTCTGATTCTTGGAAGAGGAATGAGTCATTTAACATAACTAATGGGTGGCAGCAGACTTGAGGTTATTGACATTGGCAGATAGGGTTAACTTTCTCAGTCATTGTTTTAAGTTTCTGTGAGTGGCAAGTTGGAACAAGGGAATAGAGAATAGATCACACAGGGAGAGAAATTACTGGGAGCTGGCCAGACACTCCCCTCACTATTCCATTTAAATGCCCCAAGTGGAATAACGTGCAATGATTTTCAATCTAAAGAAAGAAACACCAGCCCCTTCCAGCAGTTTAGTTGAACATACTTTACCCTTTCAAAAAGTTAAGCACAAATAACCCAGTACACAGGCACAAACTAGCTAGTCTAGCTAGTAGCTACAGACTAGGTACACCATATGCCAAATTCCAATCCAGATGTATTAATTTATCATAGTATGCCATTTAGCAGACTTTCATCCTTATGTATGGGTGATCCAGGGAAACAAACACACCATCCTGACACCTTGCCCTACCAACTGAGCCACAGAGGACCACCATTTTGGATCTGGTCAACAGCTGCTCTGGGAAGACTGGGGGTGGGGGGGGGGGGCATAGCAGGAGTCTGAAAAGACCCCCATTCGCCACATTTCCGTCACAAAGAACCCAGACTTCAACTTTAACTTCTGTCTGGGTCGGCTGAATGGACGAGAAGGGTGCAACTGCGGCCCGCAATTCAGGGCGTTCCTGCATGGAGCCCCTCTTTATACTTCTGTTGGTCAATTTTTATGTTGCGGGAGGCAGGGGCGCTCCAGTACAGTAGGTGGAATTAATGCACAATAACATTGGATGCCAACTAACGATAAACCCCACAGACGAAGGGGCGGGGGCAACAACGGTAGCTAGCTAGCCATAAACTGGTAGGCAGCGTCCTTCACCTCTGTCTATTGGGCACTGTTCTCCCTGTTAATCTCTGTTAATGATGGCGAGGGCAAGTAGGAGTGAAGGACACCGTGTGCTAGCTTAGCCAGGCAAGTGTGACACTGTGTGCTAGCTAACTATCAAACTAGCTAGTACAGTGTCGGCCTAGCCTCCCGCCTGCTGTGCCAGCGGGAGGCAGGACGACCGGTAGAGTGTCCTTCGCCCCTGTCTTCCGGGCACGGTTTTCTCCGGTATACAGCAGGAGGGGGTCGACACAGTGTGTCGATAACTAGCAAGCTAGACAGTGTCCTTCGCCCCCGCCGGTGAGGGCAAAGTGTTCAACAGGTGGGAGGAATGGACACGGTCCTCCGGTGTCGCTCACGCTAGCTAGCAAGGAGTGTCCACATGCAGGAACGCCCCGAAATGAGGGCGTCAGCTGCATACTTAGAATGGATGGCTGTTGTCGCACCCTTGCCTGCTTCCACTTGGATAGTGCACGGTGGTCTTTTAACTACTCCTGTAACAGAGACACTTATGCAGAGACCTTATTCACTGCATTTATTCCTTGCGTCACAATTTCTATTTTATCTTTTACTCTGCATTGTTTGAAAAGGACCCATAAGTAAGTATTTCACGGTTAGTCTAAACCCGTGGTTTACAAAGCATGTGACAAATACATTTATTAGCTTCACAACATGTTCACTTGTTAAAAAAAAGGTTTTAAAAAAGTACCACATCTGGATTTAAGTCTATTTTTTTCTATCCAGTTCTCTTGGTTGAAGGATATTGGCTAGCTAAATTACTTCGGTATTGATAACTAATAGATGCAGAAGGAAGAAAAAAAAAATCACAAAGATCTAAAAAAGGTCTGTAAATGTAGTCTTTCACCTTGTCTTCCGTGGAAGAGCTAACGATACACCCCACCACAGCTAACGTTACTCTAATCGCCACTTGATTGTTTTGTAAACACTAAAGCATAACACAGCCACACACAGATAACCAACAGCAACAGAAACGTGTGGCCTCCTTCCAGAGGGGTACAATACAAAGCAGAATCAATGAGTTAGCCAGTTTAAATAAAAAAAAAAAAAGGATTGATTTTCTGGTTCATTAGGAACGTTTTGGGTTGTTGGGTCAATTCGACCAGGGTTTCCCCCAAACTCGGTCCTGGGGCCTCCCTTGGGTTAACATTTTGTTTTTTTGCTCTAACACTAATGTCACACTGCTGATACAAATAACAAATTCATCATCAAGCTTTGATTTGAAAAAGCTGTGTAGTTCAAAAACGTGTATCCAAGGGAGGCCGCAGGACCGAGTTTGGGAAACCCTGAATCAGACCATGCCCACTTCAAGATTTCCCCCTCAAAAGCAGAATATTTAGGCAAGTTAACCCTGCTCTGTAGTATACCCACCTGGACACACAAATAAAGCGATATTGAAATTCACAAGCTATCGACAAAACACTAACGTTACATTACTGGCCCTTTTGTGCACACCTGGCTAACAAATTAGCTAGCCAGCTAACGTTACCTCGCGCCAGACTGAAGGAGGTTTTTTTTCCCCGACACGTTAATAAATCACATTTTCTATTTACTTGACGTAACACGAGCATGTGAGCTGCCGGATGACAAACACACGGGCCCGTATACCTCCGGCAGTGTTCCTCAACGAGTTCAGCAAGCAGCGCTAGCCACAATGTGTCAAATGTGATTTATTAGCTAGCTAGCCGTGGTTGAACAAATCCCAGACAGGCAACGCCATGATGATCGACAGGCGATGCCAGAGCTAGGCAAGCCACCCTCATGTTATTAAACAAACAAAAAAACGTCAAAATCAAAAGATGGCACATGTAGCTATTTCACTTACCGTCGCCGATGGCTAACCCAGACAGGGCCAGTAACGTGAGAACAAATCGTTTTAAAGCCATTCCTTCAGCATTCCCATCGCATTCGGAGGGTGGTATTGTCAACACCACGGCCAGACCTAAACATAACCACACACCATACAGCCGCTGCCAGCCTGTTGAAGTGCTACAGGCGGCGGAATTAAAGGGCGGTGCGTCGATTTTTAAAGGGGAGGGCTTTCTGTGGTTTAGCCAAAGACCCGTTTCAAGACCCTTTGTTGGGGTAGAAGACCCGATCCTACTCTAGACTTGATTGAGTTATTTGTGCTGCAGACAACGTTTCATATTCGGACTGCAATGATTTTTAGGCATTGCTTTTTAAAATAATTTATATTAGCCTACAATTTATTAATTCGGGCAGATAAATGACCTGACTGCACTAGTTGTCATAGAATGTAGGTCTATCAGGGCACTTACGTTCACATTTCAATTTAGGGCAATGACCTATGAGTGTATTCAGTGGAAAATGATTTAATCTAAGTGAGATATACCTCCACTCACTCTCCTAAATGACGTGGTCAGGTCCATCCAGGATGTATTTGGCAAACTGCTATATATAGCTCGATCTCTCTCTGCTGTTATCACCTGGCCCTTTGCTTGTACTATGCTCTCTGCTTCTGTCCTGAAGTCTAATAGTGTCTGCTTACCGGTAGTCTCTTTAGACAGCGGCCTTATATCAATTATTGAGCTGTCCCAATTTATCTGCTTATTTCTTCAGTGCACTCACACAACACTTGTCTGCTGGTTGAATCCTCCTATCAAAGCCAGCCAAGCGATTAGGAATTTGTCCCACACTGGCTGTATAGGAATACACGGAGTAGGGACAGAGAAGACACAAGAGGGGCTCAGCACTCTCTCTCTCTCTGTCTGTCGTCCCCCCCCCCCCCCCCCCCCCCCCCCCCCCCCCCCCCAAGTCTCTGATACTTAAACAACCCTCTTCTAGTGTTAAAAATAACCGGCTCTTCATGGCCAGACTGACTGGGGCATGGAGGGAGTATTATCTCTCTGGAGTTTGGTCTACACCAGCCAGACAGATACAGTAACAGAGGCACTGACATTGTAGATGAAGGGACACACTTACAGTGTTATAAGCTCATGTTGATTGGCAGGAATAGACACTGATTCATTTTGAAAACCTTTGTAGAAACAAATAGAGAGCCTCCAGGCATAGTGAAAACACATGGTGGCCGAATTAGACCCGTCTTTTTCACACCTCACCAACACCACATTCTGGCAGTTTTGTAACTGTCAAAAAAGAAAATAGCTGGGAGAGAAATACCTCTCTAACTAAACACAAACAGATACACGTATGCACACACACACTGATTGAGTGCATGAGGCATGAATGTGTGCATGTACTATATGTCTGTGTGTATGCAGGTCTCTGCGTGTGAATGTATCTGTTTGTGCATAAGCAGGAGTTTATCCCATAAAAATTCCCATTCGATTTTTCCGTTTGTCTGAAAAAGTGCTGTATGATATGTATTTACATGAGAGTAAATATAAGTCTGGATGAAATATGATCATAAACCTCTGTATTATTTTCCTGAATTGTGATTCACAGGTCTGAACTATCTGCTGATAGCTCCTCGGGGAGTGGCATCCTGGCTGGCACAGAACAGACTGCTTATAAAACCTGTCATTCACAATGCCAACTGACTTCAAGTTAACATCTGAATTTATTTATTTTTTAAGTAAAAATGGTCAAAGTCAAAGTGAATATGCAAAAATGCACATTTTGATAATAGTTGTTGATTGTATTGGCCTACGCTAGAAAACAAATATATAGCTGAAGATTACTCCATTGAACCAAAAGGATCATTCAGTGGTGTGGACAATTTAGTGTCTGGTACCCCCTGGTGGACAATTATACAACTGCAGGTTCTTTTTCCCTACCAACGTAACAGCTTTTAGTAGCCTAATTAAGATGACATTTCAGAGTGAGGTGAGCAGCATGGAAACACATTTGAACCTATTTGAGTAGGATTACAAATATGCATCCAAAGACAAATGAAACACCCTGTAAACAACGTGATGGTTTTTATTTATTTCCCTTTTTCAATATTGTTGAACGGTAGTGATGGTAATGATGGTAATTCTGTGCTGAAAGTATTGCAGATATAATTTCAGATTCAAAACAAACGCATGTATATAATGAACATCGTAAAATATAGAAGTACTTTAACTTTAAAACAGCTTTTAACAGTAAATCGGGTGAAAGAAACATCCTATTGTTAAGAGTAGATCGAACTGATTTATTAGCTCTGTGCTTACAATATCATCAAGAGTAACACATTGCAGTAATGGGAGCATTACAAGGGCACTGTATATGGTCAGCTGAAAAGGTTTTCAGGAAATGCTAAATAAATCAATACGTATAGATCCTGTATAGTGCATCAAAACAATTAAGAAACCAGCGAGGCATTAAACGGCCACTTGAAATGATCACGCTATGTCCACAAGGCCTCACTGATCCAACGGTGAGACACCCATTCCCACAAGGACATCACATCCACCAAACTCTGAAGATCTCTCAATCCAGTGGGCCCCTAAGGAGAGGACAATGTCCATGCTCTATGGAAGACAGTGTCCACACTCTATGGAAGACAGTGTCCGTGCTCTATGGAAGACAGTGTCCATGCTCTATGGAAGACAGTGTCCATGCTCCATGGAAGACAGTGTCCGTGCTCTATGGAAGACAGTGTCCACGCTCCATGGAAGACAGTGTCCGTGCTCTATGGAAGACAGTGTCCACGCTCTATGGAAGACAGTGTCCATGCTCTATGGAAGACAGTGTCCACGCTCTATGGAAGACAGTGTCCATGCTCCATGGAAGACAGTGTCCATGCTCTATGGAAGACAGTGTCCATGCTCTATGGAAGACAGTGTCCATGCTCTATGGAAGACAGTGTCCGTGCTCTATGGAAGACAGTGTCCGTGCTCTATGGAAGACAGTGTCCATGCTCTATGGAAGACAGTGTCCGTGCTCTATGGAAGACAGTGTCCATGCTCTATGGAAGACAGTGTCCGTGCTCTATGGAAGACAGTGTCCACGCTCTATGGAAGACAGTGTCCATGCTCTATGGAAGACAGTGTCCATGCTCTATGGAAGACAGTGTCCATGCTCCATGGAAGACAGTGTCCATGCTCTATGGAAGACAGTGTCCATGCTCTATGGAAGACAGTGTCCATGCTCTATGGAAGACAGTGTCCACGCTCCATGGAAGACAGTGTCCACGCTCTATGGAAGACAGTGTCCATGCTCTATGGAAGACCGGAACTCGGTGAACTCTTTCAACAGGAGTAATCAGGCCGTTACCGGCAAATGGTTCTGTCCATAGAATGATCCAAGTCCAAATGTGTCGGTTGCTATGCTTCCCATTCCAGATCTCAGCAGATAAATAGGCCAAAGCAAATACATGACATTTTTCGATTGCATTCCAGATTACATGATCCAGGCGACAGCCTTTTAGGAAGAAGCACTAGATATATGGGACACAGAGTCTTAAGTAGTAGGAGAGGATATAGATCGTCTCTATATAAGACTATAAGCCCTACTTTTGGTGTGCTGGTCGTAGTCTTATGTTGAGGTCTAGACGTCCTGCTTGCAGTCCGGTGTCGAGGCCTACAGGTCCATTTTGAGTTTCTCTGTGGGGTAGCCATGGTCCTGGTCCAGCTTGGAGAGAGTCTTTCTGACACGGAGAGCTGTGAGTCGGGCTGGGGGGCTCTGGAACCAACACTCCTTCATTACCTTGGCAATGGAAGCCAGGATCTGTACACAGACATATAGAGAGAGACATATATATGTAGAGAGAGAGAGAGAGAGAGCGAGAGAGGGAGAGAGCGAGAGAGGGAGGGAGAGAGAGAGAGAGAGACAGAGAGAGATAGAGACAGAGTGAGAGAGAGGGAGAGAGAGAGGGAGAGAGAGGGAGAGAGAGAGAGAGAGAGAGGGAGGGAGAGAGGGAGAGAGAGGAGGGAGAGGGGTAGAGAGAGAGAGAGAGAGAGAGAGAGAGGGAGGGAGAGGGGGGAGAGAGGGAGGGAGAGAGAGAGAGGGAGAGAGAGAGAGAGAGAGAGAGAGAGGGGGGGGGGAGAGAGAGATACCATAAGACAAGAACTGCAGAGCTTTACAAGTCACCCCAAACAAATGCTTGTGTGTGTGTTTCTCACCGGGTGCGAGTGCAGTCTGTTGTGCAGACTGGGTCTCTGCTGGTCTACACACACCACCTTCTTCATCTCCTCAAAGCTGGGGTCAGAGGGCACCATGTCAAAGAAGGGCGGCCGGTACTCCTCCACTATCCCTGGAACACACAATCACACACAATGAATACATGTTACAGATACTGTACAGTCAGCACCAGTATGACTGTGTCTTCATTCCAAGTCAAAGGTCAGCCAACATACCATTTTATGCAAATGGTGATGGAGGTGGGGAGTGTTTGGTGGGAAAACGAGACATCGTGACACTAAGGTGACATTGAAATAACGTTCCAAGATTTCAAGACGGAGAAAACAGAACCGGAGAAGACGACATCAAAGATAAGTCACGCTTATCTTCTCTCAGACTAGGATTGAATCTTCTCTCAGACTATATTAGAGTTGGATTGTATACATATTTCACTTCGCACAGGGACTGAAACAGTACACTGAAGTTGAGAGTAGGACTGTTGGGCTATATATATATGTTGGACTAAAACTGAGAAATACTGAATCCCTGGACAGAGAGTGTATTGTTCTGGGAGGTCTGGTTGTGTGTGTGCGTGCGTGCGTGCGTGTGAGAGAGTATCTGGACTATGTGAGGCGGGAGAGTGCTGACACTAGATAAGAGTGTTTATAATTACTAGAGGGCTAATCATGAGAGAGGATAGAGACAGAAACACACACAGACTCCCAGAAAGAACAATGTTGTAGTGATGAGAGACACGGGCTCATCCCCTCCTACACTCTACAATAGTACTGAGAGTAGTACTAAGACAGTGTGACATGTATTCTCAATACCATTTGCTCCAGTAGATGGTATCCTTTGAAAGTATTTACTTGTTCAATCATGCGCGTGTGCGTGTGTGGTTACCGTTGACCATGGTCCGTCTAGAAATCTCCCAGAGAACCAGGCCCAGGGACCAGATGTCTGTCTGCTTGTACGACTCAAAGATGTCCATGCGGATGGTCTCATCCAGAACCTCTGGGGCCATGTAGCGTTTGGTACCCACCCTGGGGTTGTTCCCCACGTCCAGGTAATCGCTGGTCTGAGAATGCATCACAGCCAGGCCTGGAGACACAACAGGGCCATGTTCAGTAGGGAGAAAACATTTCGCAACAGAGTGAAACAGGGGACGTCGTACCTGAATTCGTACAACAACAACACCGATCTTTCGAACACATTTTTCCCCCACTTCTTCCCTACAGCGTGCCACACTGAACACAACCCACAAACACAGGAAAAAGTTAGGGAATGCTGTCTACGTAGGCGTATCATAAACAGGCAGTAGCAATTCATAGAATAGAATGGAATGCCTTCCTTTCTCGGTCCATTCCTAGCAGCCTAGCTCTGGTCTTGCTCCCCTCCAGCCCTTTCCTCCCCTCCCACCTCCTCCTCTCACCCAGGTCGGCGATGCAGCACTGTCCGTTCCTCTTGACCAGGATGTTCCGGCTCTTCAGGTCTCGGTGGGCGATGGCAGGCTTGCCCTGGCAGCTGAGTATCTCAGTGTGGAAGTGGACCAGGCCGCAGGCTACAGACAGGCACATCCTTAGGCAGCCCTCGGGGTCCAGGCTGCTGTACTGGAGGAAGTCGTAGAGACTACCCAGCTCGTGGAAGTGGGTGATCAGCCACAGCTGGGTGCTGGAGTTCTTAGAAGTCATGTCAGATGCTATGAAGCCTGGGAGGGGGGAGAGACGACAACGCAGCATGTTAACGATGAGATCTCGCGTTGGCGTTGGTAGGAATTGAAGGATACAGTAGACCAGGGTTCACCAGCCGGGTTGTTTTATTATACTTTGTTTTTCATGGTTTGGACATAAAAGACTGTAAAAACAGGAAATCGGCTCCAAGTTATTTTAGTTGTAGAAATGTGTATTCCTATCCAGCCGCTGTATTCCCGCCCGTAATGGAGAGACGTGATCATATACAAACGGATGCAAGATTTCAAATGATTGTCTTAGTCAAATGTTATGTCTGTTTGGGCTTCTTGCGGCCTACAAATGATTTGGAATTATGTTCCACCCCCCCCCCCCCCCCCCCCCCCCCGTGACACGGGTATCTGTACTCGCCGGTTTAGTGCAAGCAATTAGTCCAGACCAAAACCATAGCATCGGGAGGCGATATATATGTGTTTGTCTCGTTGCACCACACGGGTTCCAGGTTACGCCGGCTCACCCAGGATGTTGTCGTGTCTGAGCTGTACAGTGTTGTAGATCTCGGTCTCTCGGAACCAGGACTGCTCATCTCTGGAGGAGAAGATCTTCACGGCAACACTCTCTCCCATCCAGGTGCCCCTCCACACCTCCCCATACCGGCCCTTACCTGGGGATAGGAAGGACAGGGGACAGAGACGCAGAGACTTCTCAGACATAACAGCAGCCATGGAGGGGGATTAGTATGGCCTCGCCTCACGCCACTGTGTCTAGTAGACTAGAGGCTACCCTGTCTTTTTCAGCAGGTCCATGAGACCCTGGCAAGTGAGTTCACGGGGTCTGTATAGCGCTGCAGTTATGGACGAATGAGAGACTGGCAGAGAGAGCGAGGCTGATAGAAAAGGAGGCAGGGAATTAAGTGAGGGGGATGCCTCACCGACACACTCGACCAGAGAGATCTGCCGAGCCATGGTCCTCTGCACCAGGTACGGCAGGCCAGTCCCACTGCCTGAGGTACAGAACTCATCAAAGATTTCCTACACAGAGAGAGTCACACAGGTCAAGGATCACCAGCCACTGGTTTTCATGTAGTACATAAATAAACATATTATTGCTAAAGCGCCTGGGATCTTGCTAGTGATTCTATGACATCATTTCCTCCTGTACATGTCGATTAAATAAAGTCCCATTCTTACCCCGTAGGTAGGGTCTGTCCCACTGGGCACCTTGAGCATGGAGACGTCACGGTCCTCTCTGTAGCCCAGCCTGTGGTGCTGTCGTCTGGAGCGTAGCCACAGCACCAGGCCACACACAGCCACGGACAGGATCAGCAACACCAGCAGAGGGACTGCCACCAGCAGAATCACGCTGTCCTCCTCCCTCGTAGGCTCAACTAATGGACAATGGGCACACGGGCATACAGGCAAGAGTGAGTAGCAGTACAACGACAGACTTCGATTTAAGCTGCCCACGGTGCTGTTCAAACTGGTCAGGACCTCCAACCAGATACGATAGAGACGATGTTGCTCCAGAAACATTTATTTTCTATAAAAAAAGAAAGTTGGTCATATGACACACAGCATCTTATTATTGACTCATGGCATTACCCCTGTCAGCCACCAGGGGGCACCAGGCACCGAGTTCCCATTAGAAGCCTGTATGACTGAGGTTTGAATCCTTACCTGATTATAGAGGGGAAGGATAAAAAATAAAATAAAAACATGGAACCTTAAGGCCCAGATATGACAAGGGGTTCTAGACTGTTTGATAGGAAGTTCCAGCCGGAGCCGCAGTGTTCTGACCTGGGTCTGGGGGAGCGGTGCTGTTGACGTTACAGAGGTTCTTGGTACAGCAGTGGACGTACAGTCCCTGGAAGCTGGTGTAACACTGCTCCTTGTAGTGGTCCTTGTGGAAGCAGCCCCTCTCCTCTCTGCCATGCACCTTGGTGTAGAAGCAGTAGGCACCTCTACAGGTGCCGTTCCTACACGTCCCCTTCTTGTTCTCACATGTACACAGCAGGTCGGTGACACCGTCAGGGCCTGGGGGGAGAGGGAACCGGCGAGTGTGTGAGCTGCGTGCGTATACACACACACACACACACACACACACACACACACACACACACACACACACACACACAGTCTGACACCACATACACTCGCACACACCTACACACACACACACATATCATGCACACACACTCTCACCACATAATCTACTATTTATGAATTTTTATATATCCTGCTGCCCAGTGACGTTTTATCCCCCCGCCTGGTGCTGGTCTTGTGTATACAGTAGCTTGCGTTTTACTTCTCGCTTGTGTTCATTCTTATCTGACCTAGCTTTTGCTTTCCGTGCTTCTTTTTTTCTATTTTTAAGATCCTATTCTGGACTAATCTGATTCGACCCTCTGAGGTTGAACGCTGCCTTGTTGAGGAAGAGCTTTTGTGAGCAACCGTTCACCGGGATTGTTTGCACCTGTTGCATCCTGTCCCGTGACACATTGACTTGGATTCGATGCGACACACAACAATCTCAATCGATCGGGCCTTCCTCCATCACAGCACCACTGTTTCGCCAGTGATTCTGTCGGTGTAAACTCTAGTGCCATTTTTTTTGCCAACTTTTTCCCCCCCGGGAGTGTGATACCGAGGACTAGTGACGAGCAACTGTGGTTCACATTATAACACAGAAACAAACTTACCCCCGGACGGCGATCCCACAGATGACTGATCTGCAAAATACAAAAGAGGGATGAGAAAGAGCAGGTCTGGTGGGCCTGCCTTGGGCTGGGTAGAGTCTAGAGGCCTCAGTGGAGACCAGAGAGGTGAGGAAGTGGTCACTGAGGGACTGAAGGGTTGTCTCTCTTTTTTTCTCCCCGAGGCCTGCAGGTCAGGGGTCGCAGCAGCAGCAGCACTCGCACAGGCACGGCAGGAAGATGCAGACTTCCTCTGCTCTATTGTTTCACTACCGTACGACAACGAGCACTTCTCATCTACACATGCATCTGCACCTAGCTGATTCCCCAGCAGCAGCAACAACAAGCTCACTCACACTCAGATACACACCAGCGCAGATACACAAACACAAAGATATCACAACGAGCACACACACGGGTGATTACGTAAGCTAGCACACTCAAAGGACACACACAGCCACACACACATTCTTTGTTGACCTACCTGCATGAGCTGTGGAGGTCCACAGGCACATCCCAGCCAGCAGCACTGTGACCATGGCAGCACCCCCCATTCTCTGTCAGAGAGACAAGACAACGATTAGAGCGGCATCGATCATGCTTTAGGCACTCGATGCAAGATACGAGACAGACAGTTCTCTCTCTCTCTGTCTGTCTCTCTCTCTCTCTGTCTGTCTCTCTCTCTCTCTGTCCGTCTCTCTCTGTTTCTCTCTCTCTCGCTCTGTCTGTCTGTCTCTCTTTCTCTCTCTGTTTCTCTCTTTCTCTCTCTGTCTCTCTCTCCCTCTCTGTCCTCTCTCTTTCTCCCTCTCTGTTTCTCTCTCTCTGTCTCTCTCTCTCTGTCTCTCTCTCCCTCTCTCTGCCTCTCTGTCTCTCTCTCCCTCTCTGTCTCTCTCTCTCTCACACTGTTTCATTAACTCCTGAGCAGTTTCCTCTCATTTTCCCTCTCCTCCCTCGATCTCTCTCTCTCTCTCTCTGTTTCTCTCTCTGTTTCTCTCTGTCTCTCTCTGTCTCTCTCTCCCTCTCTCTCTTTCTCCCTCTCTGTTTCTCTCTCTCTGTCTCTCTCTCTCTCTGTCTATCTCTCTCTGTCTCTGTCTCTCTCTCTCTGTCTCTCTCTCCCTCTCTGTCTCTCTCTCTCTCTCTCACACTGTTTCATTAACTCCTGAGCAGTTTCCTCTCATTTTCCCTCTCCTCCCTCGATCTCTCTCTCTCTCTCTCTCTTGGCTCCTACCAATCTGTCCTCCCACTCTCTCTCTCTCTGAGCATGATAGCCTAGGCCCGGCTGCTGTGGCTAAGCTGACTGGGCATCTCTGAAATGAAAACACCAAATGGAAACAGCTGCCGCAAGATCGACGCAGCTCCAGCCCAGCAAACATTCCTACAACATTGGGTAGAGACACAATGGAGTCCACAATTTGGGTTCCGGCTAATGTTAGCATGACAACACCAGGCCCAGCTGCAGGTTGGAGCCACACAGCTCTAGTCATTCCCACTGACTCCCAGTCTGTCAGCAGAGGAAGTTATGAGGTCAGAAACAACAACAGAGAGAGCGTCAGGCCCAGGGTCCAGTCAGTCTGCCTGCTCTGTAATTGGAGTGGGTGGTGGTTTGGATAGAAGAGGGGGGGTTGACTTAGGGAAAGGCAGCACTCTGCACTACCCGGCCCTGTGTGTTTGTGTGTCAAACCCCTGTGTGTGTGTGTGCGTGCGTTCTGCTCGTGTATGTGTGTTTGTGTACTGTGTAGCAAGCTACCCAGGCCCAGACTCAGGCCTGTCAGCTCCATGGCAGCCCGGATCACAGTGTAAATATTGATTGCTATGCTTCCTGCCATTGAGAAGCCGCGCCCTGGAAGGAGACTCAGGTCTGCTCATTGTGTGTGTGCGTGTGTGTGTACCTGCTCATTGTGTGTGTGTGCGTGTGTGTGTGTGTACCTGCTCATTGTTTAGGGCTGCGCTGCTGTGGGTCACGCAAGCTAGAGAGGGTAGAGGCTGGGTTTCTAGGCAATGGGACAGGGTTGGTTTCAGCATTCTTTTGGTGTTGTGTGTACTTTAAGCTGGTGTACTGAACAGGGAGGTGTGTGGCTACGGATTGGTGTGTATGGTCATCCTTTGGAGTAGTGCTTGTGCCCTGCCATAGTCGCAAAGAAAGAATATTGCTGCTCGGTCAAACCAGTTGTTGAGGAACCAGGCAGGCTTATTACACTATAGCGTAGAGTGTTACACTATAGCGTAGAGTGCACCCTTTCATAAGCAACCCCCTACCATCATTAGGTGACTCATGACACTCATGCAGGTTCACAAGTCATGTACTGCGTAATATCAGTGGAAAACACGGGCTCTGTTCCTGAAACGGCTGAGCAATGAAAACGGCCCACAGGATATTTGGCAGACGGACTTCCAGCTATTGCACAAACAACGAATGCTTGAAATGAAATGCCACATGTTGCAACTGTCTGTGTTGATTCGGAGCCCCTGCGTTTTCCCCAGGGAAACGATGGGAGTCAGTTCATGTGCCACTCAGTTGAGGAGGCTGCTGCTGCGGGGAGGACGGCTCACAATAACGTCTGGGAGCGGAGTCCATGGAATGGCATCAACAACATGGAAACCGTGTGTCTGATGTACTTAGTACCATTCCGCGTGTTCCGCTCCGGCCGTTACCAAGAGCCTCGTCCCCCTCAATTAAGGTTCCCCCAACCTCCGGTGGTACCGCTCAAGGACGTAGAAAACACAATACACTATAGTGTATGTCTATGATAACACAACACATCCAGACCGCTTGTGAAATCATCCGCCTATTTTGTTGATGGCTGCTTGGTGGAAGCAACGTAGTTCCCTTGAATCATCATACCAAAAGAACAACCTGTCCATATGATAAAACTGACAAAACAGGCCATAACTTTGCAAAACTGGCTTAAATCTTTAAACAGGCATCTTTACCGCTGGGCTTTTTGTTGCTGTTGCACAAATGGTGTGTCTCCGGGCTCAACTCAACGATCTTGATATGAGAACACCACAGAGTTCTGGTTTGGCAATGAGGAACAAGGCTGCGACACCACAATCAGGGTCCTCAGCTCAGCGGCTGCACCACGTACCACATTTCCATCACGGTGCATTATTAAACAGTGACTAGGAGAGGGTTCGATACTACTTCCTGTACCATGCATCCCTTGAGAAAGGCCGAGCAGCTGAAACCTCAGAGCTGCTTTTATTAAATTTTTAATTTAATAAAAAAATAAAGTCTAAAGTAAAGCAAGAACAAATTTTTTTTTTTTGGGGGGGGGGGGGGGGGGGGCGCGCGCATGCTATTTGTCACTGTATCATGCAGCAGTCTACATATCTGCTGTGTTTTAATATGGCCCTTAGGAAGACGACTATTCTGTAAACACAGCTCCACCCATTGAATTGGCCTATTCTCTATGGAGGAGCACGAACCATACTGTCTGCCTCTGATTCCCCCTCTCGTCCAGATCTACCATCAGATCTGGGTAGAGATGAGTAATCTGCCTAAGCCATCGCAGACAGGCAGAGGCAGACCAGTCACACACACACAGCCCACTTCCTTTCTCCGTTTCCCTGTCGTTTGTCTCCACTCTGTCCACAACACCACGGCGGTCACACCGACCCGTGGGAAAACACAGCCATTGTCATCTCTTCCTCTCATCTTAAAAGCTTTGACTTCACAGTCCCATCTCCCATTCCATCTGGATTACATTTATGTTGCGGTGGGGGGGGGGGGGGGGGGGAGGCAACCCAGCGAGCACATAACGTTCTGAGAACCATGTTTCTTAGAGCTCGGTGGTACCGAACTGTCTGTTCAAGCAGTTGGCACACAGTTCGGACACTCATCGGTAAAACACAAGACATGCAACCAGAGGTCTCTACACAGTCCCCAGGTTCGGAACACAGGCTGGGAAATGCACAGTATTAAATAGAGCCATGACTACATGGAACTCTCTGCCACCCCAGGTAACTCAAGCTAGCAATTAAACCAGATTCAAAAAAACAGATAAAAGAACGCCTTACAGCACAACGGGGACTGTGGAGAGACACAGCCATTTTGATTTTTTTTCTGTTGTATTATGTTGGTGGGTGGTCTTGCATGAGCCTCGTCTTGTGCGAGCCGGAACGGCTCATAGGGCAGGAGCCGTCTCCTGTTTCTGAAGCATAAGGCAGAGGCAGGAGATAATGTAGTATTATGTAGTATTATGTAGTGTCGTGTTATGTAGTGTTATGTAGTATTATGTTTATTATGTGTATTATATTATGTATATTGTGTTTTTTATTTGTTGTTTTGTTTCCTGTTTGGAACCCAGGAAGAGTAGCCACTGCTTTGGCAGCGGCTAATTGGGGATGCCAATAAATACTTCTAAAAATACTACTTGGTTAGAGCTTGGTTTTCTAATGGTTATTTTGCATACAACCTTCCCACAACATTCTGGGAATGGTGCAGGGGTTTCTTGGCTTTGAAACATGCTCAGCACATTTAAAGAACTTGACAAAATAACATTATTTTTTTGGTATTTCATTCTATAACAGAACGTTTCCCAAAAGTACAAACATGGTTACATTTAATTACGTTTGGTAATGTTCCAAGAACGTTTTCTCCAACTGGTTTCACATTGGGAATGTTCTCAAATTGTTCCGAGAACGTTAAGAAACAACGTTCTTCTGTAGGAATTTCAGTACTTCAGCACAACGTTTTCTGCAGGTTTACTCAATAGTTCTATTTAAAGTCATGTTCTCAAAACAGTAAGAAAACTTTCCACAAAAACCACAAGAAAGCATTAGGGAATTCAAAGAACGTTCTAAGAATGTTACTTAAATTCATATACAATCGATTCTTAGCGTCAACAAAGCTCTCTCAAGCCTCTATCTTGTTAAGTGTGTTCAGGTGTGTTGGCCTTGCCCACAAATTGGCTACACCTGATCTCAATGAGTGCTTGTTTCCTTTGAAATGGGGTCTGTTTGAATAGACTAAAATGAACAGCTTTGTATGAGTTAACATCCTGGTGGCGCAGTGGACGAATTCCATTGATAGAAAACAGAACACCATTAGTTTGAATCTCACTGATGCCGTGCCACAAGTTAATTTCCCTCCAAATACACCTCTGCTGTTTTCAACCAGGATCTCAGCAATCACTGCCTCATTGCCTCCATCCGCTATGGGTCCGCTGTCAAACGACCACCCCTCATCACTGTCAAATGCTCCTTAAAGCACTTCTGCGAGCAAGCCTTTCTAGTCGACCTGGCCCGGGTATCCTGGAAGGATATTGACCTCATCCCGTCTGTAGAGGATGCCTGGTCGTTCTTTAGAAGTAATTTCCTCACCATCTTAAATAAGCATGCCCCTTTCAAAAAAAAATTGAAATAAGAACAGATATAGCCCTTGGTTCTCTCCAGACCTGACTGCCCTCGACCAGCACAAAAACATCCTGTGGTGGACTGCACTAGCATCGAATAGTCCCCGCGATATGCAACTTTCAGGGAAGTCAAGAACCAATACACCCAGTCAGTCAGGAAAGCAAAGGCTAGCATTTTCAAACAGACATTTACATCCTGTAGCTCTAACTCCAAAAAGTTTTGGAACACTGTAAAGTCCATGGAGAATAAGAGCACCTCCTCCCAGCTGCCCACTGCACCGAGGCTAGGAAAAACTGTCAGCACCGATAAATCCACATTAATTGAGAATTTCAACACGCATTTCTCTACGACTGGCCATGCTTTCCTCCTGGCTACCCCAACCCCGGCCAACAAATCCGCACCCCACGCAGCTACTTGTCCAAGCCTCCCCAGCTTCTGCTTCACCCAAATCCAGATAGCAGATGTTCTGAAAGAGCTGCAAAACCTGTACCCGTGCAAATCAGCTGGGCTAGACAATCTGGACCCTCTCTTTCTAAAATTATCCGCTGCCATTGTTGCAACCCCTATTACCAGTCTGTTCAACCTCTCTTTTGTATCGCCCGAGATCCCTAAAGATTGGAAAGCTGCCGCGGTCATCCCCATCTTCAAAGGGGGTGACACTCTAGACCCAGACCTATATCCATCCTGCCCTGCCTTTCTAAAGTCTTCGAAAGCCAAGTTAATAAACAGATCACTGACCATTTCGAATCCCACCATACCTTCTCCCCCGTGCAATCCGGTTTCCGAGCTGGTCACGGGTGCACCTCAGCCACGCTCAAGGTATTAAATGATATCATAATCGCCATCGATAAAAGACAGTACTATGCAGCCGTCTTCATCGACCTGGCCAAGGCTTTCGACTCTGTCAATCACCGTATTCTTATCGGTAGACTCAACAGCCTTGGTTTCTCAAACGATTGCCTCGCCTGGTTCACCAACTACTTCTCAGATAGAGTTCAGTGTGTAAAATCGGAGGGCCTGTTGTCCGGACCTCTGGCAGTCTCTATGGGGGTACCACAGGGTTCAATTCTCGGGCCGACTCTTTTCTCTGCATATATCAACGATGTCGCTCTTGATTCCCTGATCCACCTCTACGCAGACGACACCATTCTGTATACGGCTTCCTATTTTGCAACAAAGCCTCCTTCACTCTCGCCGCCAAACATACCCTAGTAAAACTGACTATCCTACCGATCCTCGACTTCGGCGATGTCATTTACAAAATAGCCTCCAACACTCTAGTCAGCAAACTGGATGCAGTCTATCACAGTGCCATCCGTTTTGTCACCAAAGCACCATATACCACCCACCACTGCGACCTGTATGCTCTCATCGGCTGGCCCTTACTACATATTCGTCGCCAGACCCATTGGCTTCAGGTCATCTATAAGTATTTGCTAGGTAAAGCTCCACCTTATCTCAGCTCACTGGTCACCATAACAACACCCACCCGTAGCACGCGCTCCAGCAGGTATATTTCACTGGTCATCCCCAAAGCCAACACCACATTTGGCCGCCTTTCCTTCCAGTTCTCTGCTGCAAATGACTGGAACGAATTGCAAAAATCACTGTATTTGGAGACTTATATCTCCCTCACTAACTTTAAACATCAGCTATCTGAGCAGCTAACTGATCTCTGCAGCTGTGCACAGCCCATCTGTAAATAGCCCATCCAATCTACCTACCTCATCCCCAGTATTTCTACTTGCACATCATCATCTGCACATCTATCACTCCAGTGTTAATTTGCTAAATTGTAATTACTTCGCTACTATGGCCTATTTATTGCCTTACCTCCTCACGCCATTTGCACACAATGTATATAGAACTTTTTTATATTGTGTTAGTGACTGTACTTTTGTTTATTCCATGTGTAACTCTGTGTTGTTGTTTGTGTCGCACTGCTTTGATTTATCTTGGCCAGGTCGCAGTTGTAAACGAGAACTTGTTCTCCACTGACCTACTGGTTAAATAAATGTGAAATAAAAATAAAATAAATACAATTTTCCATGTGTCCTATCTGTACTTGGTGTTCAAAACAGTTAACCTAAGCTAGCAGTGTTATTTGAAGTCGAAACACTCAGTGAATGTTTTTAAGGAAGTTATTCAAAAACATCCAAATAACCTTAACATTTCGTTCAAAACATTCATAACTTTAAGAAAATTTTCTCAGAATGTTATTTAATTACCTTCAAATAACCTATCATTTCCATTCTCAGGACATCAATAAAACCTCCCAGGAACATTTTGTACAGCTCAGGAACCATAGTACAGCTCAGGAAACCTATGGCTTCGTTCTCAGTACCAATGGGAAACCAAAAACGTACGTTCCCACAACTTCCAAGGAGCCAAATGTGCTAGCTGGGAGGCCACCAGTGGAAGAGGCTACAGCAAACTGACTCCAACCTCCTGCAATGGGCCTCTATCTGCCTAATGCAACTGAAGGAACTCTTCTACAACTCTGCTACTCTTCTGCATGAATAAAAGTGTCTGCTAAATGGCATATATACAATATATACAAGTAATTTGTAAGACAACTGACTGCATAGCTCAGATGACATAACAATTTCTAGCTACAATACATGGCCAATAGTATGTGGACACCTGATCGACGAACATCTAATTTCAAAATCATGGGCATTAATATGGAGTTGGTCCCCCCTTTGCTACTATAACAGCCAATCACTCTTCTGGGAATGTTTCCCACTAATGGAACATTGCTGCGGGGTTTTGCTTCCATTAAACCACAAGAGCATTAGTGAGGTCGGGCACCGCTGTGGGGCGATAAAGCCTTCCAATTAGGCCTTCCAATTCATCCCAAAGGTGTTTGATGGGGTTGAGGTCAGTGCTCTGTGCAGGCTAGTCAAGTTCTTCACACTGATCTCGACAAACCATTTCTGTATGGACCTCGCTTTGTGCATGGGGGTATTGTCATGCTGAAACAGGAAAGGGCCTACCCCAAAGTGTTGCCACAAAGTTGGAAGAAAATAATCACCTAGAATGTTATTGTATGCTGTAGCGTTAAGATTTCCCTTCACTGGAACTGAGGGGCCTAGCCCGATCCACGAAAAACAGCCTCAGACTATTTTTCCTCCTCCACCAAACTTTACAGTTGGCACTAATAATATGCATTTGGGTAGGTAGGGTTCTCCTGGCATCTGCCAAACCCAGATTCATCCATCGGACTGCCAGAGAACGTGTTTCCAATGCCAGCAAGTTTGGCATTGCACATGGTGATCTTAGGCTTGTGTGCGGCTGTTCGGCCATGGAAACCCATTTCATGAAGCTCCCGATGAACAGTTATTGTGCTGACGTTGCTTCCAGAGGCAGTTTGGAACTCGGTAGTGAGTGTTGCAACCGAGGACAGAAGATTTTTTAGACGATACGCGCTTCAGCACTTGGTGGTCCCGTTCTGTGAGCTTGTGTGGCCTACCACTTCACAGCTGAGCCGTTGTTGCTCCTAGACTTTTCCACTTCACAATAACAGAACTTACAGTTGACCGGGGGCAGCTCTAGCAGGGCAGACATTTGACAAACTGACTTGTTGGAAAGGTGGCATCCTATGACGGTGCCACATTGAAAGTCACTGAGCACTTCAGTATGGGCCATTCTACTGCCAATGTTTGTCTATGGAGATTGCATGGCGGTGTGCTTTTATACACCTGTCAGCAACGGGTGTAGCTGAAATAGATGAATCCACTAATTTAGAGTGGTGTATACATACTTTTGACCATGTACTGTATATCTTTATCATTCAGATAATTATTCATCTTTCACTGTTTATCCACAGTTAGCCATGATTGTTTAGCATCTGTTGTTTAGTAAAGGCTTTACAGCTTTAATCCTGTGATTGTTGTGACTCAGAGCTTGTTATGATGAGAGAGAGACTTGTCTGGTCTGGCATGTCTGATTGTATCTGCATTAGACAGACGTGACAAAGCCAGGCTTATCGTTTGTCTACATGCTTCAATTAAATCCCATTTGGCACATTATTCCCTATTTAGTGCACCACTTTTGACTAGGGCCCATATGACTCTGGTCAAAAGTAGTGCTCTATGTCTGGGATAATGTGCAATTTGCGACGCACCCATTGTGTGTGTTCTCTTCTCACATGTGAGGTAGGATCAGCTTTCCCTCTATACCCCCATGCTTAAACCAACATGACGATACAATTATAAAAGGCAAAGACATGTCTTTTAAGGGAACAAAATACTTCAAGGGATTTGCACACCTTAGAGCTACGGCACAATAGGGCCTAATTTATTCTGTGTAAAGCACCAAGAGTCATTGGATTCAGCTTATGCAAATGTTGATGTACAGCATTTGTATGAGTTGCAATACAGTTCTGTTCTGTTCTTGTATTTCTATTTAATCATAGGGCCTTCACATAGTCATTGTGAAAACGCTAAAACACTGAAGATATGCAGCTGTAGTGAACCATGGTGGCGGAGGTGTGTTGAGAGATTGTTCCTTCACACCTGAGTGAGAGAAGAGTTTGCAGTGACAAAACAGGCCTCCGTGGCTGATGTGTTGTGTTCCACCCACAGGTCTATGTAATCACACCTGCCAGCTCAACTACAGGTGGCCTACATCATGTCTCATCAGAGCCCATACAACACTTCATAAACTAGTAATGATGGGAAGGATCTACTGGGCCCATATTTATGTAGCATCTCAGAGAAGGAGTGGTGATGTCGGGAACAGACACTAGATCACCTGATACTAGATCAGCACTCCTACTCTGAGACACCTTATGAATACTGCCCCTGATCTAGCATCATGTTGCCTCTGACCATAGAATCTCACTTATCATGATCTAAAAGGCAAAACCGATCTTAGATCGGCAGCACGGCCACGCAGAGGCGCCTTATGAATACGGGCGCTGGGTTTTGCTTTGAATGGACTCAATATTAGGGACACGTTTTGCAATGTTCAGCTATTCTGTAAACTGAACCGTGCCTTGGGGTGAAATGCCATCGCTAAACTGGAGACAATCTAGAGTGGAAACATGTGCAGGTGTTCTAGCCAATAAGCACCGCTGTGGTTTGACGCTTTTCTGATGTGGTCAATATGTCAGTTAGGCATCCGTATTTGATAGCCTACAACATTCTAATCATGACAGACTTCTAATAACGAAGTTTTACCTACCTATTTGATTTAAAACAGCTATCCGTACCTAGACAAAAGGTTAAACGAATAGGCAACAGCTGTCCCAAATGTCAGATGAAATGTGCAGCGTACTAAATATTCAACATAACACTCAAATCATAAACAAATATATATTTGAAGACTTTTACCCGTTTTATTTGTCCTTTTAAGCGCAGCTTCTTGCTTTTCACGAAGAAGCCAAATTATGTATCACCACAGACATGCGCCACGTTGGTCCCATATTACAAACAAAATGTGTCTTTTAAACTACTTTAAAGTGTTAAAAGACAACCAAAATGAATGTATTAGATACGTCTTCCATTCATATGTCAACCTTTGAGTTCGGTGAAAGTTCTCAGTCCCAGATGTTGAATCCTAGAATCTCTCCACATCCTTTCCTGTTTCGATGCGAATCAAAGTCAGTATTTTTATATGGCGCTCCTCCCAACTTTATGTCAAATCATTTCAGTTCTGCTACAATGAAACGACTCTAAACTAAATATCCAAGATACCTGACTGGGAAAATGAACGCCCGTCCTTTCGGTCTAAGATATATGGTCCGTCCAAGTTTACCAGATTTGTCTCGTCTCAAGCGCGGCGCTGTGACGCGAAATCTCGGTCTAAAATCTTTGACTGATAAACCGAAAACACGAAGCCGAGCTGGAACATAGGCTAGACGTCAGCCTTCCGCTTTGAAATAAGTTCACAAACAGCCCATGGCTCCATCTCGATAAAGTAGCCTACGTAGCCCGCCTAGGAACCTTCAACCTAACTTTGCTCTGTTCCTGATTAAAGCGCAAGATTAGGCCTAAAGAGATTTTAAATAAAATTGTGTCCCACCCCTCATTGTCTCGAACGGGGTCTGGCTGGAATGTGCTCTCTCAGAGCAGTTTTCCTGTTGCTGGCAAACCTCTTATTTTCTCTGGTTTTCCCTCTTGCAGCCTGGCGTTTACAAAGACTACAATTACAGGGCAGATGTGGCTTTGGGTCTTTCAGTGATGCGAGTTTAAGAGATAGACTGTAGTAAATATGTTATAACTACATAATTAGGCATCAAGCAGACAACACTTTTACACTTGAACTTTAATCATAACTTCATTATTAGGCCTTAACATACACTGTGTGTGTGTGTGTGTGTGTGTGTGTGTGTGTGCTGTTTTTTTGTGTGATGCTCACTGCCTTTGTATCACTAACACTGTCTGTCTCATCTGACTATGAGCCGTCCATGGAGACTGGACCGGAGATAGACAGTGTGACACCCTATTCCCTATGCAGTGCACTTTTGACCAGAGCCATAGCGCTCTAGCCAAATGAAGTACACTACATAGGGAATAGGGTGTCATTTGGGACACACCCTCTCTGAGACTGCCGGTCCCAATTCACTCCCTACCCCTCCTCTTACCCCTTGGATCTAACCCTCCAGCGTTTGCGAAGCTAACTGAGTAATGGAGGATGACACACTAACTGTTAATGGTATTACAACTGGTATCCGGTCTCGTTTCGCTCGTGTTACAGCAACAAACACTATTTTTGTATTTGTTACTATATTAGGCTATCCTCCTCAGAAGCACAGTCGGAGCTCTAGGAGAATATTGCACTATTTTAGCCAGCTTTGGTCATCATGAAATATCCTTTAAAAGGAAGTCTGCAACGCTCACAGTGGGTCTAAATCCAGTAAATATAGCTAGACCCAGTGGATCAATTTGGACTAATACTGAACTGTTCATCTCTCACAATGATCCAAATATGACTTGCCTCCTTTATGGGAATGTTTTATTACACTGATGTGTGGGTGAGATCTTTTCTTCATTTGAGTTATGTGAATTCCTTCATCTCATGGTCCCGAATATGATCCTCTTGGCCTATGTACAGCAGCTAGATGCACAGCTGGGAGGCCTCACATCAACAATCTCAGGGAAGAGAGAGAGAGAGCAACAAAATGTTTTCCTTATTTCGAGCTGCAGCATGTATTTTCCCTTCCCCACATTCATCTGTGAGCTGTTGGGATCCGGGTTTGTTCTCGGGAATTCTTTCAGTGCCAGGCAACACCACGGAAAGAGAATGATATGTCATCCAATGTCTATGGGCAGCACAGTGTGTCTCTGTTTTCTCCAGGCTTCGCTGGGACTCTTTGTTTTGTTGTTGTGCAATAATCGCACGGGACAGGGTTGGATAGAATGGAGGGAAAGTCTGGGCAGTCTGCTTTGACATTCAACAATCTTTGAAAAGAAATGGTCTACAAGGACACATTCTAACAGATGAGAAATAATCATTTGAAAGGCTTAATGGAATTACAGAAGCGGCTAAACTGCAGTCGAACCACTTGATTTGCTGTGAAGACGAGGGGTGGGAATATAAGACTGACGCTAGAACTTCCTTTCCAAGAAAGGTTTTAGCAGTTCTGGAAATATATATGAACTTTCTGTGCACTATGTAGGGAATTGGGTACCATTTGCGACACACTCTCTGTCTTTAGTCACGGGTTCTAATCTGGCCTCTCTCTGACCTCCATAAGACGCTTGTTTCAATGTTGACTTTATATTGACTAGTTCCCCAACTGTAAAAGGGAACTGAAACTAAATACTCCAGAGATAGTGTGAGAAAGTTTCTCTGGGTTCACTGGATATGTTGATCTACTGGCATGAAAGTTGATGAGGGGTTTTTGGTCAATTTTGCAATTCTTGCATTAGTTTTGATCTTATCCCCCCCCCCCCCCCCCCCCCCCAAAAAAAAACATTTTGTCTGTTTGTTTAGTTAGTTTTCCCAATTTTGTCTCGTTTGCTCTACAGACTGGTCTCAATATCCTTCGCCCGAGTTTACCTTTAACAGTTGCACTGTACCTACAGTGTATCTGTTAACATAGCTAAGACTTCTGAGTAAGTTTGTGCCACGTAATAATAAAGTCACTCAGTGTCTGGCTTATCTAAGAACCTGGGCCTCGTCAAACTGAGGTTGTCCCTGATGTAACTAGCCCGGTGTAACGAGTGCGCTGAGAGCCGGGAAGCAAGTTCAGGGAGTGAGTGTTTTAATAAACAAATAACACGTAACACAAACAACGCACCGACATGAAACAGAGTCAACAACACCTGAGGAAAGAGCCAAGGGGAGTGACAGATAAAAGGGAAGATACTCAAGGAGGTGATGGAGTCCAGGTGAGTATCATGAGGCGCAGGTGCGCGAGACGACGGTGACAGGTGTGCGGGATAATCAGCAGCCTGATGACCTAGAGGCCGGAGAGGGAGTATACGTGACAGTACCCCCTCCCCGACGCACGGCTCTAGCCGCAGGACACCGTCAAAGGGGAAGGAACCCGGGGATCAGGAGCGGACAGGTCACCCCTGTTGATGCACGAGAATCTGTCACGCCAGCTGAGGCACGGAAACCTGTCGGGTCAGCAGGGGCGCAGGAACCTGACGGATCGGTTGAGGCATGGGAGCCTGGCGATCCGGCTGAGGCATGAGAACCTAACGAGACAGCCGAGACAGGGGAGCCTGGCGAACTGGTTGAGGCATGAGAGTCTGTAGCAGTTCCCGGACCCAACGTCATTACTCTGACACAAAAATAACATTTAAAAAACAGGTGAGGTGTTATTCGGTAACGAGTGCACTGAGAGCAGGGAAGCAAGTTCAGGGAGTGAGTGTTTTAATAAACAAATAACACGTAACACAAACAATGCACCGACATGAAAACAGAGTCAACAACACCTGAGGAAAGAACCAAGGGGAGTGACAGATATAGGGAAGACACTCAAGGAGGTGATGGAGTCCAGGTGAGTGTCATGATGCACAGGTGCGTGAGACCTAGAGGCCGGAGAGGGAGTGTACATGACACCTCGTCCCAGATCTCTTTGTGCTGTCTTGCAAACTCCTGTGGTCGTTGTTATGCTAAGAATTGGCAGCAGTTATTCATCATTTGAATAACTCATGGTAATGTCCTGCTTCTCTTTCAGTAAGTGCAGATAGACATTTGACATTTCTTTGCTATGGCTCTGGTTCCTTCACAGTTTCGATAATAGTTAGTTGTTTCAGACATGCTGTATGTTAAGAAAGCGGAAGCCCAAACAAACTCTACTGATCTTTCTAACAACTGACTCCCCAAAAATAAAACAACAAAATAAGTTAACATATAAAAAGCATATTCCTCTTGATAGATACATGACTAGTAAAGTCTAGGAATGTTCAGGCCATTTCAGGAAGTCCTTACAGCGTATCCCAATCAAGAGGAAAAACAACAGTCCATCCATTAGTCTTAGTCTGGCTCAGATGCTAGTTTCCACCCATGTATTGAAGACACCACTGCAGGGCTGAAACTGGGCTTCCATGATGGCCCCGGAAAGGGGCCACCACAGGGGAGCTGTCCCCCTATCCCTCTTATATGACATCATCACAGATTGGAGTTAGTAAGAGATGGCAGCACAGAGGCCATTCTATTCTCTCAGGGTTCTATGCCCTCACTCTGTGGCAGTTTACAAACAGACAGCTGGCAGTTTAACTTGCCTTGGCGGGCTCCTTGGCCTTGGCCGCCGCCTTGGCTGCCTTCATTTTAGATTTCTTAAGTGCCTTCTCTTGCACTTCCTTCTCTTCCTCCAACTTCTCCTTTTCCTTTTTCTTCTCCTGCTTATCCGATTTGTACTTCCAGACTGGAGGCTCCAGGTGGCCCTTGTGCCTCTTCGTCTTCTTCGCCTTCTTGGGTGTTTTTTCCGCAGACTTAGTGAAGGTGATCGTGGGGATGCAGCCGTACGGGAAGACACTGTTCCGATTCGCCAAGGAATGGGGGAGGAAGTTCTGGACGCCGTTTGCAGCCGTTGAGACGACACTGCCCCTTCGCTTCGTGTCTGAGCAGCAGTTGGCAAGCAAGAGGGAGGACGACGCCGGCGCCGGCGTGAAGGAACACTTCACACCGTTACTATGACACACGGAGCTCTCCTCCAGTTCCTTGCTGCTGTGCTTTTCCATCAGCTCTGGCACAGCCAGCCGCCGCTTCCCGACCTCGGGGGGGCTGGTGGGGCAGAGTGGCCGGCAGCCCATGGAGACTAGTGGACTGTGGATGGACGTTGTCATCCTCACCATGTGGTCCAACACCCCATTGTCCTGAGGGTCGTTGGGGAAGCTGAAGGTCAAGCTGTCCTTCAGACGCTGGGTCAGGTTCTTGGGGGCCATGGCTTTAGAAGATAGGAGACAGAAGAAGATTACTTTATTGTCAATATAAGAATACATGCCATTTAGCAGACGCTTTCATCCCATTAGTACAGAGACACTGAAATGTGTCTTTTTCCTGTATACCTGCAGCAGCACCACTGAAGCAGTTTAGGGGTTAAGTGTCTTGCTCAAAGGCACAACAACAGGTGATGTAGCCTATTTAGGCTTGCATCCCTCCCCAACATATTTTTCCCAGTTGGAGCAGAGATTTGAACCAGCAACCCTCCAGGTTCTCGTCTCTCAAACCTTTAGCCACCAGCTCCTTCAGCTCGGGCCACTCCATCACGTAGCTATCGCAGAACTGTTCGGCGATGGGACACGCCTGGAGGCGACGGAGACGCTGCAGGACCTCGAAGCGACTTGTCTTCAGGGCCCAGTCTGTTATGCTTTTCCCTTTGACATCGTCCACTACGTTGATATCAGCACCTGGTAAGTGGTCAGGGAGAGACAGGGAGGAGGGAAATGTATAGAGAGAGAGAGAGAGAGAGAGAGAGAGAGAGAGAGAGAGAGAGAGCGAGAGAGAACAGATGCATAAAACCTTGAGGGAAACTGGGCATGATCAGATTTTCAGAAGGTAACTTGTATTCAAAGTCAGCATAATTGCCCCACCAAGTGGCCATTAAGGGAGCACAAAATGGTGCAGGAAGATACAGAACAGGAGATTTTTTTTTTTTTAAACATTGAACATTTTCACCATTTGTTTGCCTTGACTAATTACGAGACAGCATGACGATGGCCTTGAATAAATGAATGCATCTACAGTTTTGAGGCAGGAGAACCTAAGGTTTCCATTAGGGTTAATTGGTTAATTAGCTCCTAGATGTGTCATTGGAGTCATTATTAGCCGTGTCTATTTTCAGAGGCTTGTCCTCAACCATTCATTCAACACATTATAAGGCATGTCGGTGTAATACATTAACACAGGAATACTCCCAACCCGCTGCTCCTTATGGAGAACACTACGTAAATAGGGTAAACATCATTTTGACCTGTCTTTGGCTTATAAACGTGTAACAGGTGTGACTGAGTGGAATTTTTCCAGAGTCGCGCCTATATCAGTCCTGGTAAATCCACACAGGGCTAGCTAATCCAGCCTGTAACCCAAAACTGCTAGTCCCAGATCAGATGAGAAGATCAGAAAGGAAAATCCTTAGAAATCCTTCGATTTGTCCCTTAACTCAGCTAGGTCTGCGTCATCAAAATCTGTCATAACCATACACTTGGTCTGTGTCTGAAATGGCACCCTATTCCCTATATAGTGCACTACTTCTGACCAGGCCCTTGCTTTTTCTTTTTTCACACAGAGTCTTCACGATAACCATAGAAACACAATGAATAAAAGAACAGTCATTCTGTTTCTACGTTGACAAATTGACAACCCATTTCACCCTAGTACCTGTGCATTTACTGTTTCGAGAACAAGACAAAAGATATGTTCGCAAATTGCCAGTGCGGAGAGTGAGGATTTATGCCACTTGGAAAAGGAAAACCCACGAAAATAGCCCTTAGAAGACTTTCCCACCCTGAACTCAAATAACTCAAATTCTTGATTTGACTGACTCCAGCTACTTACCGGCCATTATGAGGGAAGACACACAGTCCTCCCTGCCTTGTATGGCTGCCTTGATGAGGGCAGTGAAGCCTCTGATGTCCCTCACCTCCAGGTCTACCTTAGGGTAGTAGTTCAGGATGAAGTTGAGGATGGATATGTAGCCTGGGGGGGGGGGGGGGGGGGGTATTAGTAATGTTGTTGTTACAGTACCACCACATAGAAAATAAACTCCAGAATACCGGGGATCTTGATACTCCACAGATTTACTTGATCTTGTATGTTATTATACACTTTTAAAGAACATTTTCAGTACAACCCACATTTATGCTTCAACAGAATGCACTGCGACAACGGTAAAGTGATTTATTTTCCAGATACTTCCCTGATTGCAGTACTTTTGACCACCCAATCATAGGCCATGTTAGAGGTTGAAATGGTATGATATAATCATGCCACCTCTTGCTCACCCAAGCTAGCCATCATAATATGGCGGTGCTTACCGGCCTGGGCAGCGATCATCACTGCCGTGCTGCCTTCGTTGTCCTGGTGGTTGATGTCTATCAGTGGACACGTGTGTAGACCGTAGACGATGTCCACGTAGCCTCTGGAGACAGCCAACATCAGGCCATTCTGACATGGGGACAAAGCAGAAACAAAGACATGTGGTCATTAACTAGGTGTATGCTTTCATGCACCAGCAACCGGCATACTTTTGCTCATCCTCCTTGTGGGACCGCTTACATTAAAACCAACACTCGAGTAACTGACTTAGTGTCAGCTAACCCTCTCAGGGACCGGTCCACATCATGCCAGAGACCCAAGGACCAAAGGTTGAGAAACTCTGCTCTAATTTACAATATCTGGGGCCAATATGGTTTCGATGATAGTGGTGGGTAGTGTGAGGAACACCAGAGAGAAGTATTACACTTCTCTATTACACTTCTTATGTTACTATTGATAGTGTGGGCGAGTAAGGTGTGTGTGTGTGTGTGTGTGTGTTTCTGTTTGTTTGTGTATCCTTACCCTGCCGTTGATGTCCAGCTCCATGACTTCTTCCTTAGTAACCCCCCTCTCCAGGACCCTCTGTAGGGTTTGCGCCTCGTTCCTGTTACAGGCCTCGTACAGTGTAGAGGTGGTGCCTCCTCCACCCCGCCTCATCTCATAGTCTGGCATGATGGAGTCCTCAGACACCAAGCTGGCCGTTTCAGACTCATTCTGAGAGAGTTCCGAGTCCTCGGATGGGCCGGCGCCCAGCTGCGGGTCATTTAGTGCATGAGCCATTGCTTGACCTCCAGGAGCCCCAAGACGAGGGGATCAAACCCAATCAAGAGGCCTCCTCGGCCCCCAGAAGGATGGGATCAGAACCTGTGGAGGTGGAAAAGACCCTGCCTCTGCCCTGCTGATAATGACCGCATCCTGGAGGATCTCTGGAGGAATGGACAGACAAACAATATGACTGTCTGGAGGGTCACAGACAAGCACACACACACACACACACACACACACACACACACACACACACACACACACACACACACACACACACACACACACACACACACACACACACACTATCACTGTCACACTCGAGCATCACACAGAGACCTTTAATTCAGTTACACATTGTGAAACGACTGGCTCACTCAATTATGTGATGTAGCAACTGGCTCACTCAATTATGTGATGTAGCAACTGGCTCGCTCAATTATGTGTTGAAGCAAAAGTCCTGTTCGTACCCTAATTATAGTACGCTTGTCTTCCCTCTCCCCAACATACACATCTGTTTTGGATCAGAGTGTTGTTCAACTGCTCATACAGCGTCTCTCAAACTTCTCTGATTCACAGTGCAACAACTCAAATAAACCATCTAGCTGGCGTCTGCAGGCATATATTGTAGAAGAATAGCCATTAAGGCTGTATTTACCTTACAATCAATGACCAATGTGACAACAAAACATTTTCTAATCATTAGCCTACATACTGTAGTTGGTTGACCCTCTCACATCCATATCTTTCAATCAATCTTGATCCGTTAAACAGCTTGCTCCCTAGCATCCTTTTAAGGTTCTCATTGACCTGAGACAGCACAGTCGTAACTCCTACATTTTCCATTGACAGCATGGTGTGAGTGTATGGACAGGTCCATTGATTGGTTCAAGTCCATGTGAGGTTCTAAAGTGGATGAGCCTCAACTCACCCCCTACCTGAAATGAGCCTTAATGCCTGATTCATCTGAATTGCGTGTGTTCAGATATTTTCTTTTTCACATTGTCCTTCTCAGCACGGTTCCATCAACTATGGGGGATACGTATCCAGGCCAGTACAGCTCGACTAGGGCTGGCTCGCTTAGTTCCTATAGTGTGGATCAGGCTGAGGAGAACCTGAGGAGGACCTAGCCCCACCACGCCAGGTGTGACTGACAGGAGGTGATGTAATCTGAGCCATTACGGCAGTCAGAAATTGTCGGCCCTCTTGTCCTTCTGCACTGTGCAACCTGACAGCAGTGGCGGATTTAGGCACAGGCGACATGGGCAGCCGCCCAGGGCGGCATCTTGCCGGGGCGGCATGGGGCGCCCACCCGCACAAAAAAATAAAACAGAAATAAATGCATTAATGCAAAATGAAAAACAACATACAAATATATTCAGAATGGTGACATATGAGCAATCGGTATTGCTCATTTGCACATCACGTCAATGATATCATGTCACTGTGTGGAACTGTGGGTCAATTAACCTTGTCGGAGTGGGCACCCTGATTCTAGTTTGTGAGCTAGGCAGGCTACTGCCTGGGTAGGTATCTCACTCAGAAGTATGAGATGGGGAGGGGGGCGGGGTAGGTTGACCTCAGGTCTCCCCACTGGAAGCCCGAGGTAGGGGGAGCGTGGGGAATCTATCAAACAGAGTACCTCTAACTTTGTACCGTACTAATGCAATTAATAATGCAATTAGTTGTGAAATTTAGTTTGTGTGTTTCTTGTTTGAAGTGCAATAGTGTAATAATCTGGTTCTCTTCTTTCTAAGTGTGTTATTCTATTTGTGTATTTGTGTGATATAGGATTTGTGAAATTTAGTTTTATTTGTGTGTTTTTTGTTAGCACTAGTAATAGTTTAATAATTTGATTATTTTATTATTATTATTATTATTTCAATTTGTTCTATTTGTCTTTGTTACTTCTTTTTGATAGTCATGAGTCATATTTTTGTATATATTTGTATATTTATATAGTTGTAAATGTTATGATTATTTATTTGTGTTGTTCCAAATATCTGAATAAGAATGACAGTTAGTGCAGAATGGTGCATCTTTTTGTTTGTTGTGGGGCCCCCCCTTCTTGTTTGTTGTGGGGTTCGTCCAGGGAGCCATACAAGCTAGAACCGCCATTGAGAAGATAATGTTTGGTAACTGGCTTGAGGCCTAGATATCAGGACACCCTACTGGGAGACTTGGTGCTTGATGATTGATCTGATTGATCTTGTACTGAGATCAGTGGACATAGATATCAGATCTAGTTCCGTTTAAATAAATCCTTGGGGGTTTTAACTTCTTCAGGATCGGTGAGTCCCCTGACGTTGAGCTAACGTTGGCTAATGGAATTAGCAGGAGGTTGTAAGTAACACGAAAATTTCCCAGGACATAGACATATCTGATATTGGCAGAAAGCTTAAATTATTGTTAATCTACCTGCACTGTCCAATTTACAGTAGCCATCACAGTGAAAGAATACCACGTTATTGTTTGAGGAGAGTGCATAGTTTTGAACATGAAAAGTTATTAATATACCAATTAGGCACATTTGGGCAGTCTTGATACAAATTTTGAACATAAATGCAATTGTTCATTTGATCAGTCTTTACACATACACTGCTGACATCTAGTGGCCAAAATCTAAATTGCAGATGGGCTGGAATAACACGATGGCCTTTCTCTTGCATTTCAAAGATGATGGTACAAACAAATACAAAAGATTGGTTGTTTTTTTTCCTTTGTATTATCTTTTACCAGATCTATTGTGTAATATTCTCCTACATTCCTTTCACATTTTCACAAACTGCAAAGTGTTTCCTTTCAAATGGTACCAAGAATATGCATATCCTTGCTTCAGGGCCTGAGTTACAGGCAGCTAGATTTGGGTATGTCATTTTAGGCGAAAATTGAAAAAATTGTCAGATCCTTAAGAGGTTTTAAGACCATCGCTGAGCACACATTTGCTATAAGTCTGTTCTGTAAGCTACTCTCTCTTTTCATTTCCCCTGAACACCAGATGTATTTTGTTGTTTCCTACCCCGCAGCGGTTGGCTTTTAACAATATACATGGTCTTAGTCTACTCATTAGTCTAAAAGCTTCCTTTCAGTAGGATCTAGTTAAAACACAGAGGGGAGCACTCTACCTCTTCTAATCCCACAAGCCTTTGCTTTCATTCCTCTGCTGTTTTGTCGTTCCTCTCAGAAGAATGAAGATCAGTATCGCTACAAGCCCCCCTCCTCTCTCTCTCTCTTTCTCTCTCTCCAAAAACTTCCACTGAAAAATATGATTTGATTAAGTTCTCTGTTCTGTTGTTTATCTGAACAACAAACTGTGGAAGGAGAAAATAGGTTATAAAGGTAACAACAACCCACAACCAGTGTTGCCTCTGATAAACTCCCCAACAAACAGACTAGTGGGACCATGACCTTTGACATAGTTATAAACCACCCCACATCCACGACACGTACGTCTCACCATAAAAAGTCTCTATCCAATAGGGTATTCTCCTCTTGTTCCTCTGTTTACTCCCTCTCTCTCTCTTCCTGGGTCAACACTGCATTAGCATCCCCTCTTCCTCCTCTGTTCCTCTCTTCCTCTGGGATCTTGGAGGAGTCCCAGTGACATCAGACTCGTGCTTCTCCAGCTATAGACCCCTCCAACCTCCTCCTCCTTCCCTCCTCACACGGTGTGCCTCGCTCTGCTTGGCTTGGTCACTTAGCCTAGGCTGTCCTATGGATCACCACCACCATGCAGTCCTCCTTCCAGGTCTTTACATAGACACTGAATGCTAAGTCAGGCAACAGGCAGCCTGAAGCTGCTGGTCTAATTTAGTCGGGAGGCAGCATGCTCTCAGCTCTCATCCCGATTACAGGAGATTTACAGGAGGATTAGAAGGCAAGGAACAACAGCAGGAGGAGCAGCTCTCCTGACAGGCTGGCAAGGAGCAGAGCAGGAGTGCCTGCTCTCTTTCTCTTTCTCCCTGTTTTTTACCCTTATGTTGCGTATCTCTTTTCCTGGTCTGCTCTCTTTCTCTGTCTTTGAAAGTTATTCTCCATCTCCCTCTCCCTCTCTCTTTGTCTCTCCTCTTTCTTTCTCTCTATCTTTCTCCCTCTCTCCCTCCTATTCTTCTCCCTCTTTCGTTGCCATTCTCCATCTTTCTCCTTCTGTCAGCGGTAGCCTCTCTAATGGTCTAATCCATTTGAAGGGACAACAAACTAACCCTGCTGTTACTGCGAGCCAGGGGCCTAGTCAGTTAATTGTTCCAAAAATGGCATGCAAAGGACACACGCATTCCACGCGTGCGCGCACACACACACACACACACACATACGCACACACATATAGAGGGAGGGAGGAGCACATACCCACATTCACACACAACATAGTTGTTCACAGAAAGATGTCTGCTATAAAATGAGGTAACATGGACGATAGGTTACAATCACTTGAAATGATACACAGAAGATGCTTAGAACTGTGTTTTCAGTCCCAACAGTATGCAATTTGTCGTCAGGGTGTGCACTAGCCTAGCAGAGAGCATACTGACTAAGTAAGTCTGCCCCTTACTGGCTGTTTGCCGAAGCACAATAGAGCTCCAATAAAGTTCAAAATGAATCAAATCTAATCAAATGTCATTGGTCGCATACACATGTTTAGCCGATGTTATTAAGGGTGTAGTGAAATGCTTGTCTTCCTAGCTCCAACAGTGCAGTAATATCTAACAATACACAACAATGCACACAAATCTAAAAGTAAAAGAATGGAATTAAGAAATATAGAACAATTAGGGCGAGCAATGTCAGAGTCCGGAGTATCAAAAATTGAGGGCCAGGCCCAGCCAATCAGAATTTATTTTTCCCCAGGATGTGGAGGTCCCTGGGTTGGCGTGGTTACACGTGGTCTGCGGTTGTGACGACCACAGACCACGTAGGAGGCAGCTTAAGGTAGAGAAATGAACATTCAGTTACCTGGCAACAGCGCTGATAGACTTTCCTGCTGTCAACATACCAATCGCACGCTCCCTCAAAACTTGAGACATCTGTGGCATTGTGTTGTGTGACAAAACTGCACATTTTAAAGTTGCCTTTTATTGTCCCCAGCACAAGGTGCACCTGGGTAATTATCATGCTGTTTAATCAGCTTCTCTATATGCCACACCTGTCAGGGGGATGGATTATCTTGGCAAAGTAGAAATGCTGACTAACTGGGATATAAACACGTCTGTGCACAAAATATGAGCGAAATAAACTTTTGTGCCATGCAACATTTGTGGGATTTAAAAACATTTAATCTCATGAAACATGGGATCAACACTTTACACGCTGTGTTTATATTTTTGTTCAGTATATATATATATATGTGATGGGATGTATAGACATTATGGACAGTATGTGGACAGGATATATAGTATATCTGAAGAATAGATAGGATAGAATAGTATATGTACAGAAATAGTTGAACCGGATGGCATTGACTACAATACAGTATATACATACATAATGGGTAAAACAGTATGTAAACAGTACTCAAGTGACCAGTTAGTTATGTGCCAGTGCCAGTGCTACATGTGTTTCAAAGCATCCATGTCTTAGAAGCACTAAAATAGCCCTGAGTGTACAGTTTAAGGGTACCGTTGAGCTGAGCCTTTTAAAACAAGCCTAAGGCAAGGACATTATCCACATCCAAAGGTACCTGTGCTCTCTGAGCTCTCTGCCCCTCCTCTCACTGACAACACTAATGCAAGAAAACCCACATTTATATAACTATGCCTATCATAGCGAGCTCTTGTGAAAACCCCTGTAGCCATACACATAAAAAAAACGACAAAAATCTGTCAGAGATCGTCGATTGAAGCACCTGCCTGGCATTAAGAGTTCGTTAGACAACAGACGGCTGTTGCTGGAAACACTAAGGGCTTCCAATCTCTGTCAATCCTATCAAATGTCCCTAGGCCCATTGAAGACGTCTCATAGCTTATCAAAAGCTGCCTTTGGCGTTTCTGTCAGATCAACTTTGCAGTACCAGTGAAATGAACTTTCAGGACAACAAAATGCTGTAATATTCACTAAAACTAAAAGCTCCATAGAACAAGAAGTGGTAGGCATTTATACAGTAGGAGGTGTGTTGGAATACTAGGCTGCAACATCTCAGCCAGTCATTCGAGGCACAAAGAGATTCAGAGAGATTCAGAGAGATTCAGAGAGATTCACATGATGCCAGAAAGTTCCCAGGTTCTATGGTGCAACAGTTAGTACTCTGGATTTTGTATCCAGTGATCAGAGTTCAAATCTTGGTAGGACCTGGCTGGTGTGACAGACAAGAAGAGAAATATAATTTACATTTTTAGTCATTTAGCAGACGCTCTTATCGAGAGCGACGTTCAGTAGCAATTAGGGTTAAGTGCCACATTAACAGAATTTCCAACTAGTCGGCTCGGGGAATCCAACCAGTGACCTTTCTGTAACTGGCCCAACACTCAAAAACCGTTAGGATACATGCCGCGGTTAAACCCCCCTGGAGTCAATTGATGGTAGACTTTTGTCCGGTAGTGTATATATATATATACACTACCGGACAAAAGTCTACCATTGGAACACCTTATTCCTTATGAGTTATTTTACTGTCTTTTTTGCCATTTCTGAATGTCTTATTCAATGCGTTTCTATGGGATATAGTAGTAACATCCAAATTCAATATTTTATATTTTAAAGGGGTCCTAAAATACCTACATGATCCATGGTATGACCTTCTTAAAACAATTCCACATGTCAGCTTAGAACCCAGGGTCAGTCACTACATCCCCCAGAGAAGAGAGAAGGGAGGGAGGGAGAGGGGTCAGAGAGACCGGGGGAATGAGAGCGGGGGAGCGCGATCGATGGGGTGGGCGGGGGCGAGGGGGTAGAAGCGGAGCGGAGGAGACATCAAGCCTCACTATCAGACTTTGAATCCAGTGATCTGAGCTCGAACCTCAGTGCAATCTGCCTGGCTTTTGCACCTAAGTGGAAATTCAAAACCTGAATCCCATCGCAAATGGCACCCTATTCCCTATGAAGTGAATGAATTTTGACCAGGGCCTGAATAGGGAAGTGCACTATATAAAGAACGAGGCGCCATTTCGTGCAAACCCAGAGAAGAGAAGGAATGACTGTTGAAGAGACGACTAGCTCAGTCTGTGGGAACACAGACCCATGTCATGAAAAACAACATGCCTTTCTCCACCTCTTAGAAGGGGAGGTTGAATCACAAAAGATGAGACTGCAACTCCACCCAGTACCAGACAGGGGCAGCAGAGCATAGTCCACATGCGCCAACCATGTAGTCTATGGCAGCAACAGTTGGTTACAGCTCATGTCCACCAGAGGCATCAAACTCTTTGGAGTTACAGAGGAAGTCATTCATTGTCAATGGAGCAGTCCGCAACGCTACGTTGGGGGTGTCACACTAGGCTGCGGTACGTTATGTGTACCGCATGCATTCAATATTTTCAACCCGCGCGTGGCTTTAGCGTGCGGTGGTACAAACGGAAGTACACACACAGACTCCAACTAGCTAGCTTTTAGCTAGTTGCAAAGCGATGTACGTGTGCGTCAAGTACGGAAAATGTGGGCTAGACATCTGGCAAATCAAAATGCATATGCATCTGGCTGACATTGGGTATGAGTGTGTTACGTTTTCACAGTGGAAACTAACTGAAAGATTGGAGATTTTACTTGTTGTCCTATGAAGAAGATTAAATCCAGTTGAACATGTGAATTCAATTTATATTTTTTCAATGGATGACATTTTTATAAACATCTTCCAAACCAGACATTTCCTGATGTTCCCTTCCATGCTGATTCATTTGTCTGGATGCAAATTCTTTCCAGAGTCCTAATGAATATTGAGGTTACAAAATGGTGAAGTGCCTCGGTGTGTGAGAGTGACAGAGTGAGTGTGTAAGTTGATTTCAGGTTCTATGGTGTACTGAATCCAGCAATCCGAGTTCACATTTTGTACCTGCCTGTCTTTTGACCTTTATGAAGTAATGAGCCCAAACTCACAGAGTAGGAGGGAGACCAGCCTGGTCTCATAGACCTCGCCATCACGGTTGACAACTCCCCAGTGCAAAGAACCTTGGCGTGACCATGGACAACACCCTGTCGTTCTCTGCAACCATCAAAGCAGTGACTCACTCCTGCAGGTTCATGCTCTACAACAGCCGTAGAATACGACCCTACCTCACACAGGAAGCGGTGCAGGTCCTAATCCAGGCACTTGTCCTCTTCCATCTGTACTACTGCAACTCACTGTTGGCTTGGCTCCCTGCTTGTGCCATCAAACCCCTGCAACTTATCCAGCCCGCTGCAACCCGCCTGGTTTTCAACCTTCCCAAGTTCTCTCATGTCACCCCGCTCCTCCGCACACTCCACTGGCTTCCCAGTCGAAGCTCGCATCCACTACAAGACCATATCTGCTTACCCACGGAGCAGCAAGAGGAACTGCCCTTCCCTACCTTCAAGCTATGCTCAAACTCTACACCTCAGCCCGAGCACTCCATTCTGCCACCTCTGGTCTCTTGGCCCTCCCACCCCTACGGGAGGGCAGCTCCCACTCAGCCCAGTCCAAGTTATTCTCTGTCCTGGCATCCCAATGGTGGAACTAGCATCTCCATGAAGCCAGAGTCCCTGCCCATCTTCCGAAAGCATCTGAAACCCTACCTCTTCAAAAGTCTTAATTAAATAATACTCCTCCTCACCTCGACCCCCCCCCCCCAAAAAAAAACACCAAAACAAATTTAACCAGCACTTGACCCACCCCCCTAGCTCTGACTCTACTGATAGCTACGTTATTGCCCGTGATATGTGGTTGTCTCACCTTGCTATCTTAAGATAATGCACCAACTGTAAGTGGCTCTGGATAAGAGACTCTGCCTAATGACTAAAATATAAATGTATAGACTAGACGTAACATAGTAAATGTAAATACGGAACATTTTGTATCATATGTTACGTTTGGTATGGTTACATAAGACAGAAGGTTACTTAAGTCAAAATCAAAATAGGGTGGTTGGGTTCGCATATAATGCAAACGTCTAGCAACCAAAAGACTGGCCGTTCGAATCTCATAGAGAACAAGTTTAGCTAATTAGCAACTTTGCAGCTACTTACTACTTTTTAGTTACTTTGCAACTACTTAGCATGTTCGCTAACCATTCCCTTAACCCTGACCTTAACCCTTTGACCTGAATCCTAACCCTAACCTTAACTTTAACCCGTAACCCTGACCCCTAGCCTACATTATATTGGTGACCTAGCTGACGTTAGCCACCTAACCAACTAGCTAAAGTTAGCAACAACAAATTGGAATTCGTTAACATATCATACACTTAGCAAATTCATAACATATCATACAAATTGCAATTTGTAACATACTATGCAAATTGTAATTCGTAACATATCACACGAAATGAATGATGGACATCCTCAAATTAATACATACTATAAGAAATGTACCATATCATGCTAATTGGTGTGTCTCGGATGAACTTTTACTATGGTACGTTTACCCCTGATTCCAGGTTGGTGAGATAGAGAGGGAGGGGTCTGGGGATAGAAAGAGGGGGCCTGGGATGGGAGAACTAAGTTTAGCCACAGTACTGGTTCTAAAGACAGCTGTGTGCAAGGCTAATATTAGACTGTTGGCAGTTTCCAGCACCGCTCTTAACTCTGCTAGACTCCTCTCTTGCAGGGATCTGCTAGATTATTTTCAGCTATGTGCCTGGTTGACAGCCTCTTCCTCCTCACCCATTCCTCCCCTCGTCACCCAACTCTCTCCTTTCTCCTCCACCCCACCTTCATAATTCCTCCTCTCGTTCTGAAGAGCAAAGCCCAAAGTTCTACCGCTCTACAGCATCACCAGTGAAGAATGAGTCTGTTAGAGAAATCAGCCCCATATTTGTCCATGCCAAGTAGGCTCTGGCAGTGGAAGGGCGAGTAACTAGTGTTTGGAGTTCTCGGAATGTGTGTGTGTGTGTGTGTGTGTATGTGAGTTTGGAGTTCTGCAAGGAATAATGTGTGACTTCCTGACTCCAGGCTAGATGAGAAGAGGGAGGAATCAGTGGTGTGACATACATTTGGATAGCCTTAACGTTAGTAGGATGTGTGCGTTCGTGTGTGTGTGTACCTGAAGCGCTATAGTATTAGTATCTGAACACCGACTGGCACAGGAGGCGATAGGGATAAATGAGACACATAATTGGATAGACTGTTTAGGCACTCTTGCCCCAGCAGGCCTTAATGAGGAATGTTATTTCTCTTGTTTTTGTTGTAGGTTTTAAACATGTAGGTCAAACATTTAGGCAATGATGTCATAATGTATCTGTATTGTGCGTTTATATATTTTTATTTGGTTTTCATGTTTCCCCCACAGCTTCCCCTGCTGGGATCTCTTGATTGGGCCAATACTGACTGATTATTTAGAATTATGACCACCTGTGTGTGGTATCGTTTTTGTGACATTGATTGCCATTGCCATGGCACGGTGAAGAAGGGCTTATACCCAATGTTCGTACGACAATAAAAATGTACCTTTATATTTATTCACCGGAGTGCTGTCCCATTTATGTACTGTGGATTATATATACGAGGATACAGCACCCAACCTAAACGTATATAAGGTGGAGTCTAGCACCTTGTTTATCTTTTCACAGGAGGTGTCTCCCAGGCTGATGGTGTGGTCAGTGACACTTTGCTTCTCAAAAGTCCAATATCTTGAAAAGCTGAGTGCTGACACGCAAAACATTTTGGACTAATGAAAAAAATTCAAAAATATCGTTTTTTGGGGGGTGGATTTCCCCTTTAACCTAACACCTAGCAACCTCATCAAGTTGACCGGACCTCTTGGTGTGATGGATAACATGTTTGCTTGACAGCCGCTGGATCTGGGTTCGAGTCTCTCCTGGGGCTACCCCCCAAAAGTTTACAACATAGGGGTCAGAAGTGGACTGGTGCCCGTGAGTCAGAGTACTTGAATCAACAGTCTATTCACTAATAAGTAATAATTTTGCCTAGGCCTATTTCTAAAACAAATCAAGATCCGAGCCCCCCCCACCCCCCACTGACACTCATCTGCATACACAGTGGAGAACATGACCGGTTGGTGAAGCGTAGGAACAGAAAAAATACAACAAACAACCATATAAAAATGATGAATCTTGAGGTTCTAAACACTGCATCCATTTAGCGGATCAACCCGCAGATAAATGACATGGAATAATTAAAGATAATAAACTTTCAATAGCGAACTGAATCAATGTAACTTAACATGAAACTGGGCTGTAAATTAATGCCTGAGCTTGGAAAAAACTGCAATGATTAAATACACAACTTTACAAGGGAATGACTATATAGACAATAAGACACACATTAACCCTTGTGTGGCGTTCATGTTTTTGTTATTCACCCAATGTTTGCGGGTCTGATGGACCCACAACATGATTGGGTTTTTAAAACAATACAGCCATAACAATTGACATACAAATACTTCATTCTTAATACTTAGATGTTGACTTACAGTTTGGACACACCTACTCATTTCAGATTTGTACTTTATTTTTTAAACTATTTTCTACATTATAGAATAATAGTGAAGACATCAAAACTATGAAATAATACATATGGAATCATGTAGTAACCAGAAAAGTGTTCCACAAATAAAAATATAAGTTACATTTCGGATTCTTCAAAGTAGCCACCCTTTGCCTTGATGATAGCTTTGTACACTCTTGGCATTCTCTCAACCAGCTTCGTGAGGTAGTCACCTGGAATGCAATTCAATTAACAGGTGTGCCAAAACAAATTAAAAGTTCATTTGTGGAATGTCTTTCCTCCTTAATGCATTTGAGCCAATCAGACCAAGTCCATATTATGGCAAGAACAGCTCTAATAAGCAAAGAGAAATGACAATCCATCATTACTTTAAGACATGCAGGTCAGTCAATCAGGAAAATGTACTTGCTTGGGCCAAGAAACAGGAGCAATGGACATTAGACCGGTGAAAATCTGTCCAAATTGGAGATTTTAGGTTCCAACTGCCGTGTCTTTGTGAGACGCAGATTATGTGTGGTTCCCACTGTGAAGCATGGAGAAGGAGGTGTGATGGTGAGGGGGTGCTTTGCTGGTGACACTGTCAGTGATTTATTTAGAATTCAAGGCACACTTACTGTAACTAGCATGGCTACCACAGCATTCTGAAGCGATATGCCATTCCATCTGATTTGCGTTTAGTGGCACTATCATTTGTTTTTCAACAGGACAATGACCCAACACACCTCCAGGCTGTGTAAGGGCTATTTGACCAAGAATGAGATGATCTGAAGTGCTGCATCAGATGACCTGGCCTCCACAATCACCCGACCTCAACCCATTTGAGATGATTTGGGATGAGTTTCACCGCAGAGTGAAGGAAAAGCAGCCAACAAGTGCTCAGCATATGTGGGAACTCCTTCAAGACTGTTGGAAAAGCATTCCAGGTGAAGCTGGTTGAGAGAATGCCAAGAGAGTGCAAAGCTGCCATCAAGGCAAAGGGTGGCTACTTTGAAGAATATAAAATATAAAATTTATTTGAATTTGTTTAACATAGTTTTGATGTCTTCACTATTATTCTACAATGTAGAAAATAGTAAAAATAAAGAAAAACCTTTGAATGAGTAGGCGTGTCCAAACTTTTGACCGGTACTGCATATATATTTTTTAAGACACATATTGATACTATGTGTCAGTGGTGCCTCCTGTTAATGATTTTAGAGGGCGGGGTAATGATGATTTAAAGGATTTCAATGTCCAGATCCATCTACATGTATAATATATTCAGACACAACGCATCCCTGAGTACCTCCGGAGGTGGTCAGGAAAATCTGATCTCAATCAGATCACAAAATGTGGCTTTAAATCATGTACACCTGTCTAAAAATGTGGGCACAAACGACACGTCGGCACCTAGGATATAAACAGGGCTTTTGTGGATACAGGCCATGGTCCCAACAAGCGATGACAACAACCAGATGCATGTGCAGGCAGAGGCACCATGCCCATAGGGGGAACAGGGGCCAGATTTTTCAAATAACATTATTCATTTATCTTCTCTGTAATACTACTAGCCACTTGATAATGTTATGAAGCTCCCAACCTCATAACTATCTACCAAGACGCTATCCTCATATATTTTGTGCCCCCTCAGATGTTTGAGGGGCATGACGCCCCTGTGTGCAGGACTAGAGGAATGTGTACTAATGCTCTGTGGCACATGGACAAGAGCTTGTTGTTGTTGCATTGTCCAGAAGGAACCTGCAAGTAAGCATTTTGTTGGACGGTGTGTTCCGTGTGTATCCTGCACATACGACTAATAAAACTTGAAACTAGGCCGTTTCCATCACACCCGGTGGGTCTCAATCTACCGTAAATACACCATCACCACGCACTTATCAGGCCAATCTCTCACTGCAGAATAGCAACAACACTAGGCTACTGCTTCTCCCTGCCTGTGAATCACTTATCTGAGAACACATCTGGGGTTGACTAAGTACTTGAGTGTGTGTGTGTGTGTGTGTGTGTGAGTGCGTGTGCGCGTGTGCGTGCGCGCGTGTGTGCGTGCAGTCTGCAGAGTGAGTCCACTGTTACTGTATAATCAGTGACTGCGTAATCTAAATGGAGGCATCCTGCACTGAGGGGCAGTGTGCTGCAGTCCTTATTTGGGCCTGTCCTGACCCTTTACAGTTCACCCAAACCATGTGTCACACCCTCAGACAAGGGGAGAGATAAAGAGAGAGAGAGGGACATAGGGACGAAGAGAGTTAGACTGTCAGGAGCAGTAGAGAAACTGAGAGAAGAGAGGGAGGGGAGAGAGCTCGAGGAAACGAGGGATTGAAGTAGTTAGGGGAAGTGGGGAACTAGGAAGTGGGGTGGAGGAAGGCAATGATGAGAGGGGAGAGACAGACGGAAAGAGGGAGGATAGGTTTGGGGATGGGGAGGTGATCATGGACAGCCAATGACAACAAGGCAGGAGAATGTTGAGGTAAAAGAAGAAAAGAGAAGAAGAAAAAGGGAAGAGAAGGTAAAAAGAGAATGCCTCAGGGCAGTACATCTCAGCGTGGACCTAACAGTACACTCCCTGTCCACTGAATTAACCAGAGGAGGAAGGGGGAAAGATAGATTTTCTGGACAGAATAAAAGAGAGGGGGATCCGGTGGTCAGAGGAAAAGAGAGAGGGATCTACTGAACAGAGGAAAAAGCCACTTGGGAGAGGAAAAGAGGAAGGGATCCATTTGGCAAAGGAAAAGGGAGAGAGTGAAGGATCTACTGAATAGAGGGGGGAAAAAAGGGAAGGATGTTTATCCAGAGGGAACCCTGTATAGAGGGGACTAGGTGACCTGAAGAAGAGACACTGTGAGCCACCACCTGTGTGTGTGTATGTGTGTTTGTGTGTGTGAGGACAGGACTGCGCTCATCCCAGCAAGCCTGGGCACACTCTTAGTCCCAGGCAGCATGTGTGTTTTGTGCGTGTGTGAGTGTTCCAGCCAGGCACGCTCCAGACAACATGTTCTCCTATTCAAAATGTAATTGTTTATGTGTATGCAAGATCCTCTGACTCACGCTCAGTGTGTGTAGGTACGTGTGTGGTGTGTGTGTCTGAGTGAGTGTGTTTATTGTGTGTGTGTGTGTGTGTGTGTGTGTGTGTATGTGTGTGTGTGTGTGTGTGTGTGTGTGTGTGAGTTCCTGTGGCTCAGACCAGGCCAGGACGAGACAAGGCAGCGGCTCTAAACTCTGGCACCGTGCTTTGTAGGAGGAGAGGTGAAGGAGGGAACAGACAGAGAGAAGGAACAGTGGAGAGGAGGGGGAGAGAAACAGGGAGAGGAGGAGTGACAGACTGTGGAGGAAAGGAGGAGGAGGAAAAACCGTGGTGAACTGAGGAAAGGAAGAACGGCAACAACAAACAGAGGGAGGACTTACAGGAGGAGAAAGTGAGAAAGGAAGAAGGAGAGAGAGCAAAGTAGAAAAGGAGAGGTTTTTGAGGGAAGAATGAAGGCGCTTCAGAAGAACCAGGGGCGGACAGACCAGATGCTGGGTGCTATGGCTGACATGCTGACTTCCTTGGCATTGCCCAATCAACAGTGGGTGAGTGACATATCAAGTTTTGGTTGGTGGCAGTGTTGTTAATTGGTGTTGTTTTATTGGGTTGCGATATTCTCTTCACATTCAGCACTTCTTTGGTGTGTCCTAGAGATAAGCTAGAACAGAAATGTGTTGTAGTCCAGAAACGTGTGTTGTAGTCCAGAAACGTGTGTTGTAGTCCAGAAACGTGTGTTGTAGTCCAGAAACGTGTGTTGTAGGCCAGTGCAATCATAACAGGTTATTTGTTTCTTATGGTTTTGGAAATCTCTGTTGTAGATTGAAATGACCAAATAGGTCATACAAGTTATTCAAAGACAGTACAGTTAATGACCTAACTGATTTCATATCAGGAACATGAAACCCCTGTTCATATGTCTGAATGGAGACAATAGTGCAGACTTTATTTTTAGCAATACTAGCGTCTTTGAAGTGTCCAGAGTTTCCAGTACTCTAATGGCATGACCCTTAACCCTCGTCTGTTATAGAGATTAGGTCAGACAACATCAAATGGACTGTTTACAATGCAAACACATTCCACAGATGAGATTGTGTGTGTGTATATGTGTGTATGTGCGCACGCACGTGTGTGCGCATATTGGCATGACCCTTAACCCTCATCTGTTAAAGACAATAGGTCAGACACTCCTCAGATGGACTGTTAACAAACATGTTCCACAGATGAGAGAGAATGTGTGTGTGTGTGTGTGTGTGTGTGTGTGTGTGTGTGTGTGTGTGTGTGTGTGTGTGTGTGTGTGTGTGTGTGTGTGTGTGTGTGTGTGTGTGTGTGTTTGTGTAACCCATTATAATCCGATCAGTCATTGACATCAATAACATTCTCAACAGGAACACCAAGCTACATTTGGACTTTAACACATTTTTTGATAGCTTGACTCTTAAGGATAACTCTTGCATAAGGCAAGTCACACAAACAGATGGGCAATATGTACAGAAAGGGACAGAGAAAGACACAGAGAGGGAGTGATACAGAAAGAGTGGGAGAGAGAGTTCAAGAGTGAGAGACAGGGAGAGAAAGAGCGATAGAGAGACAGGAAGACTAACAGAGATAGACAGAGTAATAGGTAGAGAGAGCAAGTAGGATACGTGAGAGTGTGTGTGTGTGCCTGGTGGTCTCTCTTCAGTGGTTGGGAGGAATCTTGGATGTGTCTCAGACACAGGAATTGGAGTAGTACTGATTAAGACATCTCCCCTTAAACAAACTCATGAGATTCTAACTAAGGCTTCCCTCTCTCTCTCTGTCTCTCTCTCTCTTACCCTCACTGCCTCTCTGTCTCACCCTCCCTTCCTCCCTCTCTCGCTCCTTCTCTCTCCCCCTCCCTCTTTCCCTCCTTCCCTCTCCCCCTTTATATTTCTCTCTCCCACTCTACCTCCCTCCCCCTCTCTCCCCTCTCTCTCTCATGACTGTTTTATAAACACACAACTGCTGTAGGCCTTTACATGGAAGCCAGTCAGATGCTAAATGAAATCAAAACGGTTTGTTACAGTGCAGTATCAGACACGATATGTCATGTGTCAATGTGCAGCGGTTAGGACGGAGTCAGGCGCAGGACACAGAACTGAGTAAAAGACGTACTTTACTCGAAAAGAAGCAACAACATTTCCACGAAGAGAAAACACACCATCTCACAGAAGTCTTGAATACTAAACAAAGAACAAACGTGCACAAAACCATGTGGGAACTAGAGGGTTAAATAGGGAATAAATGATAACGTAATGGGAACCAGGTGTGTACAATCAAGACAAAACAAATGGAAAAAGAAACTTTACCTTTACCAATTAAAGTAAAGGAGCGCCGAAACCATTCATCCACCGCATGTGCCTCAATCTGGCTCTGATGCCACGGTGCCAGGACCGGCTGATATCCTAGTACACACTGGAAAGGGAGACAGGGTAGTGGAGGAGTGGCGGAGAGAGTTTTGGCCCATCTCTGCCCAGGGGATGAAAGCCACCCACTCCCCCGGCCGGTCCTGGCAATAGGATCGCAGAGCCCATTACTCTGGGGGTGAAACCCTGAGGTCAACATCCAAAAGCAACATTTTAAAAAAATGATTTTTTTGTCAAAAACTTATCACCCCTGAAAAAAGTGCTTTCTGGACCGTTTTTTCGAAATTCTTTCGATTTTTTGGTCAATTACACATGTGTAAGAACTGTATGAATATACTTTTGTCCAATTTTATTATCATAATTTGTTTTTTTAATTACATGCGCATAAGGCATATGTTTTGTCCATTTGCGATATGATTTCATAGGAAGTCAAAAGTCAAAAGTCAAAAATTTCCAAATTTTGTAAAAAACTTCACACATCCTTAAAAAAGTGCTTTCTGGACCGTTTTTCAAAATTCTTTCGATTTTTGTGTCAATTACACATGTATAAGAACTGTATCAACATACTTTAGTCATATTTTATTATCATATATATTTTTTTTTTACTTGTGCATAAGGCATATGTTTTCTCCATTTGGAATATGATTTCATAGGAAGTCAAAAGTAAAAAATGTCAAAATTTTGTAAAAAACTTCACACACCCTTAAAAAAGTGCTTTCTGGACCGTTTTTCAAAATTCTTTCGAATTTTGTGTCAATTACACACGTATAAGAACTGTATCAACATACTTTAGTCGTATTTTATTATCATATTTATTATTTTATTTTTTTACTTGTGCATAAGGCATATGTTTTGTCCATTTGCAATATGATTTAATAGGAAGTCAAAAGTCGAAAATGGGAACTTTAAAAAAAAAAACGTATCACCCTCGTAAAAAAAGTGCTTTCTGGACCGTTTTTCAAAATTGTTTTGATTTTAAGTCAATTAATCATGTGTAAGAAATGTATGACCATACTTTTGTAAAATGTTATTATCATAATTTTTTTATATTTTTAACTTGTGCATAAGGAATATGATTTGTCCATTTGCAATATGATTTCATAGGAAGTCAAAAGTCACTTTTTGGGGGGCCAAATGCCAAAATTGACTGGCCTGATGAACTCGGGATGGCCGGGCAGTGATAGTTGTTCCTTTCCATCACTCGTTGTGTTGATTTCATCATGTCCATTTGGTGATGTTTTTTTCACTATTGAATCATATTACAAATGCACGTGCATTTGCAATATGTTTCAATGGGCATTTCCCATCACGAATTTGGCATGCTCAAAAATCATGCAGAATTGCAAAATTGACTGACCTGATGAACACAGGATGGCTGGGCAGTGATAGTTGTTCCTTTCCATCACTCGTTGTGGTGATTTCATCATGTCCATTTGGTGATGTTTTTTTCACTATTGAATCATATTGCAAATGCACGTGCATTTGCAATGTGTTTCAATGGGAATTTACCATCACGAATTTGGCATGCTCAAAAGTCAAACTATACTTTGCTCAAACTATACTTTTGTCAACTTGTATTATCATAATTTTTCTTTTTTACTTGTGCACAAGGCATATGTTTTGTCCATTTGCAATATGATTTCATAGGAAGTCAAACGTCACTTTTTCTTTGGCCAAATGTCAAAAGAAATTTGGCATGGTCAAAAATCCTGCAGAAATGCAAAATTGACTGGCCTGATGAACACAGGATGGCCGGGCAGTGATTCTGGTTCATCTCAATCGCTCGTTAGGGTTGATTTCAGAATGTCACTTTGGTGATGTTTTTTCACTATAGAATCATATTGCGAATGCACGTGCATTGTTGTGCAACTGGTAACCCAAAAATAAAAATATGGTTGTAAATGCATTTACCGGGACTCCTATTGTCCATGCCCGCTATGGGAGTACCCTACTACGGCCCTCTATCCATGGGGGCCGTCCTGAGTGCTTTATGGACAGTTTAAAATATGACGATGGATGCAGATTGTGATTTTCCTCCGTGCAACTGGTGATCTGAAATGTGCATCTGGTAACCCAAAAATTTAAATATGGTTCAAAATACATTTACCGGTCATTCTATTATTATAGCCTGCTATGTGAACACCCTACTACGGCCCTCTATCAGTGGGGGCCGTCCTTGAGTGCTTTATGGACAGTTTAAAATATGACGATGGACGCAGATTGTGATTTTCCTCCGTGCAACTGGTGATTTGAAATGTGCATCTGGTAACCCAAAAATTAAAATACTGTTTTAAATACATTTACCGGTACTCCTGTCATCCATGCCCGCTATGGGAGTACCCTACTATGGCCCTCTATCAGTGGGGGCCGTCCTGAGTGCTTTATGGACTGTTTAAAATATTCTGATGAATACGCATTGTTTTCATGATTTCATTATGTCCATTTGTTTATGTTTTCTTACTTTTGCAAAGTCACTGTGCATTTGCAATATGGTTCAATGGGCAGGTACCATCACGAATTTGTCATGCTATAAAAATCCTGCAGGAATGTGAAATTGACTGGCCCGATGAACTCGGGATGGCTGGGCAGTGATTCTGGTTCATCTCAATCGCTCGTTAGGGTTGATTTCAGAATGTCACTTTGGTGATGGTACCTCACTGTTTAAACATATTGCAAATGGACAAGAGTCAAGTGGACAAGAGTCCATCAGTCAATTAGATATCATTCTGACACCAAACTGATACAAACTGACACCAACCCCACTTTTTCCAACTCGTTTAGTAGCCAACTATTGCATACTTCAGAGCTGGCCCAATATTCACAACGCCTTCGGTTCAAACCATAAAAAAAACCATAAAACACGTAGTTACGTTCTAGCTGCGGGTCCATTTCTTATGTTATGTGTAGGCCTAGCTGAGGCGACCCCGAATCCCAAGTTTCGGCTCGATAGGTCATTTGGTGTCCGAGCAAAACCCTAATTGGTGCTGAAAATCCACTTTTTTCCATGCCTTGCTACGGGGTCCTTGAATGAGCTATCGGACAGAAACGTTGGGGTCCATCTCTATGGGCCGAGCCGGTTTCAATGCACCTAGCTTTGCGTCTCTGAGACCTTTCTAAATGTCGTCATTTTCGTAATGGTCAAAATGAATTGAAGTCATTGCAAATAATACGAGGCTGTTTCTCGGTCCGAGAACCTTCTAGAGCCACCTAACTCACCACGCACTATCGACCGGAGGTCTATAACAGGTTTCTAAAGTTTCGGAACTCTAGGTCTGACGGTTCTTTAAAAGTTCCAACAAGGTTAACTAATGCAGGCAGTGTATGTCTCTACGACCTCATAGTGGCCTGATGGACTGGTACCGAAGACAGGTTAATACGGCATTCATAACCCATATAGGCTTCAGGTTGAATTTAGGAGTGCAGGCAATGTATTCCTATGGGGAGAGAAGTCAATGCAAACTAACGGTTCTCTCACTGTCACCCGAAAGCAAATTACATTGTGGGGCAGGCTTCATTTTGGGCCTACTATTCTAATGGTTGCTGCGCTTAGACCGACCAAGCTACGGTCAAGCGGGATATCTCGTTGAACTCGGCATGGCCTAGGGATTATGGTAATGCCATTGCCTGCTCTCTGTGTCTTTAAGCACCGCACTTTGTCACTCCATCCTTCCTGTGTGTGTGTGAGGGAGCTTTTCTTTGACATCTGTTGGGAGAAATGACTGACTTACAGTTTATGGGGGTTTCCTAATCACACATATGAAGTTTTGAAAAGATCTGACCTTTTTAACCCTTGGGAACTGCCACTATGACACCATTTAAGGCACTTCCGGTTGGCACAGGAAGCTATAAATAAACTCATATCCTGATTGGGGTATGCCTTTACAGAATCCTGAGTTATAAGTCTTTACGTTAAGAACTGAGTTATTTACGGAGGGTTTAGTGAGTGTGTGTTATTTCAGAAAATCATAGAAAATCACAGAAATCTCGCAGAGCTCCGCAGCACACTTTAAAAAGATTCGTATGAACACCCTGCAACTGGATCTGTAACTGTTGGAAAAAAAACGCCTATTTGTGAACATCACCAATTTGTCATTGTACGATTTCTCTTAAATGACGATAGATAAATGGCTGGTTCTTTTTTTATTGACACCGGAGGCTCCTTGACTTTGACGTGAAGTGGAAAAATAATTTCTCTATTTTCATTTTGGACCTTTAATCCCAGAGAAATGGCCATAACTCAAAAACCGTTGAGGCCTAGACGCCATCTTGTTCGGGGCCAACTGCCCATTATGCCAAACCTACGCTCACCAAGTTTCGGCTTCAAAATATTTTCAGTTTTCGAGATAAGGCCCCGTCGTGATTCGTGATGTTTTGTACAATTGCAATATGATTGCTTATGCCCTCTTGTGGGAATTTCCGGTACAGCGGAAAAATGACCAAAATGTGATTATTTTATAAAACGGAAACCGAATGTCCGACAAAGTTCATTCGATGACTTCCCGGTAGGTCCGGCCCTACCGCACGGCCCGACACCGACCGCGAATTTTACAAACGTTTTTGGACGTCTAGTAAGGGACCGTACATTTGCAATATGGACTTTCTCACTAACTATACACGAAATGTCAAAATGTTCCCTTAAGGTATGTAAGCGCTCCTGAGATCCAATTTGGTGAAGAAGCGCACCTCGTGCAATGACTCACACTGGCTATGAGAGGCAGCGGGTAACTTCACTTCATCGTGATCTGATTTATACATCTATAGTCAATGCACGAGCATAAACCTCCATCCTTCTTCTTCACAAAAAAGAAACTCGAGGAGGCAGGTGAAGTGGAAGGCCGAATGTATCCCTGTCCAGAGATTCGGAGACATATGTTTCCATAGCCGCCGTCTCCTCCTGTGACAGGGGATACACGTGACTCCTGGGAAGTGCTGCATCTACCAGGAGATTTATCACACAATCCCCCCGTCGATGGGGTGGTAATTGAGTCTCCTTTTTTTTACAGAAGGCGAGAGCCAAATCGGCATATTCAGGGGGGATGTGCATGGTGGAGACCTGGTTTGGACTCTCCACCGTAGTTGCACCTATGGAAACACCTATACACCTCCCTGAGCACTGACGTGACCATCCCTTGAGAGCCCTCTGTTGCCACGAAATAGTGGGGTCATGATAGGCCAACCAGGGAAGCCCCAACACCACAGGAAACGCAGGAGAATCGATCAGGAAGAGGCTAATTCTCTCCTCATGACCCTCCTGCGTTATCATACAGAGTGGAGCTGTGACCTCCCTAATCAGGCCCAACCCCAAAGGACTACAATCTAAGGCATGTACAGGGAAGGGCACATCAACAGGAACAATAGGGATCCCTAATCTAAGTGCAAATGAACGGTCAATAAAGTTCCCAGCTGCACCTGAATCTACTAGCGCCTTATGCTGGGAATGCGGGGAAAACTCTGCAAATTCTATACATACACACATGTGCGCAATAGGGAGCTCTGGGTGAGCCGGGTGCCTACTCACCTGGGATGATCCACCAGTGCCCTGCCTGCTGCCTCGACTCCCTGGGGAACCTCTCCAGCACCGACCAGCAGTGTGCCCTCGGCGGCCACAGGTGGTTCAGGAAACGGCCCCCCATCCGGTCACCCTTAGAGCAGCACCTCCGAGCTCCATAGGTGTAGGATCGGAGGTGCTGGGGGATGGAATGGACAGACCCCGATCCGGACAAGCGCTTTCCCCGACAAACAGGAGATGAGGGCGGACACGCTCTGGTATCCCGAGGGAGCTGGGTGGACGGTCGCCAGGTGGAGCTCCAACTGGAGTAGGAACCCCTGGCACCCGGCAGCTGTCCCATCATATGACCTCGAGAGCGAGAGCAGAATCCCACTGGGTCCAGGTGACGGAGGGGTGGACAATGGTGTGGGTTGGGGTGAAGTTGATGGGGGTGTGGGAAAACTCCCTCTCTCCCATCTCTCCATGGTGTGCAGCACGCTATCCATGGCTGTGCCAAGATTTTGGAGCATCGTCTCGTGCTGCTGGACGCGCTCCTCCACTGGTAACAGAGGACTGGGTGCACCTGCTGACTCCATACGTGGTGCGTGTTTCTGTCATGTGTCAATGTGCAGCGGTTAGGACGGAGTCAGGCGCAGGACACAGAACTGAGTAAAAGACGCACTTTACTCGAAAAGAAACAACAACATTTCCACGAAGGGAAAACACACCATCTCACAGAAGTCTTGAACACGAAACAAAGAACAAACACGCACAAAACCATGTGGGAACTACAGGGTTAAATAGGGAATAAATTATAACGTAATGGGAACCAGGTGTGTACAATCAAGACAAAACAAATGGAAAAAGAAACGTAGATCGGTGGCAGCTAGAAAGCCAGTGGCAACGACCGCCGAACGCCGCCCAAACAAGGAGAGGCACTAACTTCGGCGGAAGTCGTGACACGATAAATAAAAATAGAAGATTCCAAGCTCAGAAGCTCATTAGAAGTTCAGAGTTCCCAGCATTGAGAATCAACTAACCCAGCTAACAATTCTAGGGAGAGAGAACGTTTTTGTAATGTTACCCATAATGTTCTCCTGTTTGAGTGTCCAGTTAGTTAGGGGAACGTTCTATCTATGCTAGCAAAATCCTTATAACCTTTTTTGCTTGTTTTGTTGTTAGTGTTAGCAGAACATTCCCTTAATGTCAAGCGGAACTTATCTAGAAAGTGTCTAGAATGTTCTCAGAATATACAATATTATTGTTCTAGATGCGTTTTATGGGACGTTGCAAGAAATCAAATCAAATCGTATTCGTCACATGCTTCATAAACAGTGAAATGCATTCTTATGTGCCCTTCCCAACAATGCAGAGACATAAAATAGAGAAATAATAGAAAAATAATAACACGTAATAATAAAAGTAACACTAAATACTTAATGAGCAATAATAACTTGGCTATATACATGGGGTACCAGTACCAAGTTTATGTGCAGAGGTATGAGGTAATTGAGGTAGCTTAGATATACTGTATGGGCCCGATCCCTACTTAAGAATTTATGCCCTTCTTACACATGCCTTTATATGCACTTCTCAGTATTCGGCGCTCTGCAGGTGTGGCTACTTCGCGCGCTCTGAATAAATGTAATTCAGTACATTTATCTTAACCCATCCCTTTAAATATGGTGTACCTTTAATTAGAAGTTTGTTGACAGACTCAATAGAATACACGGAGAGAACGGGGTCAGAATATAGGGATCAATGACAGAAAGCCATCTACGCATATTCGTTTCCGTTTCAGCACCAACTGGTAGATTGAAAAAAATGGGGTTAGAAAAGTAAGAATGAATAGAATATATTAAAAAACAGTTTGGAGAGCCTTTACACACGACATATTGATGAATACAAAATACACTGGTTCATCCTGAAAGTTGTCATATTCAAGTTAAATCCATAAGATATTGGAAGGTGGGGAAAAAGTGTTGAACTATAATCCTATAAATCTACTCTAATTCTCACTAATCATGGAACTGTATGACAACGGTCCAGTCGTCGTGAACCGTGCTCCAGGCTCCAGGTTTAACCTGCTACGTGCGGTCTGAGTTCCATAATGATAGGCTACATGTCCCAAATTATTACACAACCTTAGCCTAATGTGATCCACTATTGCTAGCAACCCTCAGGAACAATTTACATGGTTGTGACAGAGGAAAGAAAGATCAACGGAATGGAATGACGCTGAAATAAATCTATGTCGGAATTACTGACGTGGATCTGGATAGTGGCTCATATTTAACATGATACAAATTGTACAAGAAACGTAGATAAACCCAGGCATATAATTAAAACATTATTAAACGCATGCATCAACTCGTCAGGGTCAGCCCTATTGAAGCCAATAACTTGGGTCTCCAAATTTCATCCACGCAGATTATGAGAATGATGTCCTATTTCACTGTGGAAGGAAAAATCACCTTCAACAATTGCCACGTGTTTTTACAATCCCCTTCTCCAAATGGATTACTCATTTACCTAGCTCTTATAAATGTATAAATTACAGTTGCTGGAGAATGCTGTTAATTCTCTTTGGGGAAAAAAATTAATTTATGGGTTTTTGTAAAGTTGAAACTCATTTACTGCATTTCTCTATACAAGCAGAAATGACCCCAGCCTTGGCTGCTGTAGGTTCATTCACCTCAGTCGATCTACAAGCACACAGCCTATTAGTATACAGTTTAATGTTATATTAGAAATGATTCACACTGACATGTAGCATCAGCGACTGTTCAGTCAGTTTTAATGACGAATTGCATGAAGTCATTGGCTCTTCACATAGACCTCATTTTCTCAAATGACATAGTGTTCACATTTGTATTCCTAGGCAGTCCTAATCAAGACCCACACAAACAGACATCAATGGAGCACACAGATGATCATATCACATTCACATTCATTGTTAGAATATTACTCACCATTCTGTATGAATATCAGTGATGTTTCGGTAAAAAAAGAAGAAGGGGGTAATGGGTAAACTAAACCCCAGATAAGATGAACAACCACCGATATAACATATGATATTTTTAGAAATGTATTGTTTCCATTTTGATTCCATTTTAATGTCGGACTATAAGGAAAGATAGGCCATGTGGAGATGTTCATATTGAAACACATCTTATTAAGTTGTTTGATAAGATTAGTACAGATTTTCTCAGAGGACCCCACATGGGGCCTCGACCCCAAGTTTGGTAACTAACCTCTCTCGCTGCTTGCTTCCCACTTTCTCTCCCTGTCTCCTCTGCTTCCTCCTGCATGCATTGCAGCCTACCTCCGTCTCACCACTGAGCACCACACCTTTGTCTGTCTCAGTAGCCTACTCTGTAAAGCAAAGTTGTTATGAGCCTATTTTGTTTGCTCTGGCTGAGGTAGGCTCCATTGAACGTTAGCTTCTTACTTCCTCCTTCTAGCTGGCTAAGTAATACTAGCCAAAGCTCAATGTTACTGCAATAGAAGTCTCTGCTGGCAGCTAGCCACCTGATGGACTGATATTAATAGTATAAGCAACTATTTGCCAGCTGTGCACTCATTCTCAGAGAGTATGTTTTTGTTTGATTGGGGATGTCTGTAAACAGATCAGGAGCGGTGCGATGGTTTTAAAATTGCCTTTGTCCCGCATCTCGCAAACACACTATCAGCAACGTCTCTAGTTGCCCACTTGAGTTGACTCCGAGCTGGTATAGAGGTCCTGGATGGCAGGGAGCTTGTTGCCATACCAAGCAGTTGCCATACCAAGCAGTGGTGAAGCCAGTCAAGATGCTCTCAATGCTCTAGCATTTAGCTCAGTGTGGATGTTGCCTGTAAATCCATGGCTTCTGGTTGGGATATGTACGTACAGTCACTGTGGTGACGACGTTGTCGATGAACTTATGGAGGGGCGGCAGGTAGCCTAGTGGTTAGAGCGTTGGACCAGTAACCGAAAGGTTGCTGAATTGAATCCCCGAGCTGACAAGGTAAAGATCTGTTGTTCTGCCACTGAGCAAGGCAGTTAACCCACTGTTCACCGGGCACCGAAGACATGGATGTTGACTAAGGCAGCCCCCCGCACCGCTCTGATTCAGTGGGGTTAGGTTAAATGCGGAAGACATATTTCAGTTGAAGGCATTCAGTTGTACAACTAACTAGGTATCCCCCTTTCCCTATTAACGAAGCCGGTGACTGATGTGGTAAACTCCTCAATGCCATCGGATGAATCCTGGAATATATTCCAGTCTGTGCTAGCGAAACAGTCCTGTAGTTTAGCATCCTCTTCCTCGGACCACTTCCGTATTGATCACGTCACTGGTACTTCCTGTGTGACAGGTGACATGCTGGTAGAAATGAGGTAAGATTGATTTCAGTTTCCCTTCATTAAATCACCGGCCACCAGGAGCCCCGCCTCTGAATTAGCATTTCAAATCAAATCAAATCAACAAGTACAGTATATACATATGAGATGAGTAATGTAGGGTATGTAAACAAAGTGGCATAGTTTAAAGTGGCTAGTGATACATTTATTACATAAAGATGCAGTAGATGATATAGGGTACAGTATATATATATATATATACATATGAGATGAGTAATGTAGGGTATGTAAACATTATATTAAGTAGCATTGTTTAAAGTGGCTAGTAATATATTTTACATCAATTTCCATCAATTAAAGTGGCTGGAGTTGAGTCAGTGTGTTGGCAGCAGCCACTCAATGTTAGTGGTGGCTGTTTAACAGTCTGATGGCCTTGAGATAGAAGCTGTTTTTCAGTCTCTCGGTCCCTGCTTTGATGCACCTGTACTGACCTCGCCTTCTGGATGATAGCGGGGTGAACAGGCAGTGGCTCGGGTGGTTGTTGTCCTTGATGATCTTTATGGCCTTCCTGTGACATCGGGTGGTGTAGGTGTCCTGGAGGGCAGGTAGTTTGCCCCCGGTGATGCGTTGTGCAGACCTCACTACCCTCTGGAGAGCCTTACGGTTGTGGGCGGAGCAGTTGCCGTACCAGGCGGTGATACAGCCCAACAGGATGCTCTTGATTGTGCATCTGTAGAAGTTCTTGATTGTGCATCTGTAGAAGTTTGTGAGTGCTTTTGGTGACAAGCCAAATTTCTTCAGCCTCCTGAGGTTGAAGAGGCGCTGCTGCGCCTTCTTCACAATGCTGTCTGTGTGGGTGGACCAATTCAGTTTGTCCGTGATGTGTACGCCAAGGAACTTAAAACTTACTACCCTCTCCACTACTGTCACATCGATGTGGATAGGGGGGGTGCTCCCTCTGCTGTTTCCTCAAGTCCACAATCATCTCCTTTGTTTTGTTGACGTTGAGTGTGAGGTTATTTTCCTGGCACCACACTCAAAGGGCCCTCACCTCCTCCCTGTAGGCCGTCTCGTCGTTGTTGGTAATCAAGCCTACCACTGTAGTGTCGTCCGCAAACTTGATGATTGAGTTGGAGGCGTGCATGGCCACGCAGTCATGGGTGAACAGGGAGTACAGGAGAGTGCTCAGAACGCACCCTTGTGGGGCCCCAGTGTTGAGGATCAGTGGGTGGAGATGTTGTTATCTACCCTCACCACCTGGGGGCGGCCCGTCAGGAAGTCCAGTACCCAGTTGCACAGGGCGGGGTCAAGACCCAGGGTCTCGAGCTTGATGACGAGTTTGGAGGGTACTATGGTGTTAAATGCTGAGCTGTAGTCGATGAACAGCATTCTCACATAGGTATTCCTCTTGTCCAGATGGGTTAGGGCAGTGTGCAGTGTGGTTGAGATTGCCTCGTCTGTGGACCTATTTGGGCGGCAAGCAAATTGGAGTGGGTCTAGGGTGTCAGGTAGGGTGGAGGTGATATGGTACTTGACTAGTCTCTCAAAGCACTTCATGATGACGGAAGTGAGTGCTACGGGGCGGTAGTCGTTTAGCTCAGTTACCTTAGCTTCCTTGGGAACAGGGACAATGGTGGCCCTCTTTAAGCATGTGGGAACAGCAGACTGGGATAAGGATTGATTGAATATGTCCGTAAACACACCAGCCAGCTGGTCTGCACATGCTCTGAGGACGCGGCTGGGGATGCCGTCTGGGCCTGAATCCTTGCGAGGGTTAACACGTTTAAATGTTTTCCTCACGTTGGCTGCAGTGAAGGAGAGTCTGCAGGTTTTGGTTGCGGGCCGCGTTAGTGGCACTGTATTGTCCTCAAAGCGGGCAAAAAAGTTATTTAGTCTGCCTGGGAGCAAGACATCCTGGTCTGTGACGGGGCTGGTTTTCTTTTTGTAATCCGTGATTGACTGTAGACCCTGCCACATACCTCTTGTGTCTGAGCCGTTGAATTGTGACTCTACTTTGTTTCTATACTGACGCTTAGCTTGTTTGATTGCCTTTCGGAGGGAATAGCTACACTGTTTGTATTCGGTCATGTCTCCGGTCACCTTTCCCTGGTTAAAAGCAGTGGTTCATGCTTTCAGTTTCACGCAAATGCTGCCATCAATCCACGGATTCTGGATTGGGAATGTTTTAATCGTTGCTATGGGAACGACATCATCAATGCACTTTCTAATGAACTCGCTCACCGAATCAGCGTATTCGTCAATGTTGTTGGACGCAATGCGGATCATATCCCAGTCCGTGTGATCGAAGCAGTCTTGAAGCTGGAATCAGATTGGTCGGACCAGCGTTGAACAGACCTGAGCGCGGGAGCTTCTTGTTTTAGTTTCTGTCTGTAGGCATGGAGCAACAAAATGGAGTCGTGGTCAGCTTTTACAGTCTCTGATGTCCCTCTGGAATGCTACCCCTGCTCGGATTTCATCAACCTTGTTGTCAAGAGACTGGACATTGGCGAGTAGTATGCTAGGGAGTGGTGCGCGATGTGCCCGTCTCCGGAGCCTGACCAGAAGACCGCTATGTTTCACTCTTTTACGACGTCTTTGTTTTGGATCCGCTTCGGGAAAGTCATATTCCTGGTCGTACTGATGGTGAGTTGACGTTGCTCTTGTATTCAGTAGTTTTTCCCGACTGTATGTAATGTAACCTAAGATTACCTGGGGTACCAATGCAAGAAATAACACGTAAAAAAAACAAAAAACTGCATAGTTTCCTAGCAACGCGAAGCGAGGTGGCCATCTCTGTCGGCGCCGGAAGGCATTTACATGTTTGCTTATGGCCCTATCTTTGTGCCAGCATCAGTTTGTGGTGGTAAATAGACAGCTATGAAAAATATAGATGAAAACTCTTGGTAAATAGTATGATTTACAGATTATCAGGTATTCTAACTCAGGTGAGCAGAACCTCGAGACTTCCTTAATATTAGAGATCGAGCACCAGCTGTTGTTGTCATGCCCTGATCTGTTTCACCTGTTCCTGTGATTGTCTCCACCCCCTCCAGGTGTTGCTTATTTCCCCCAGTGTATTTATCCCTGTGTTTCCTGTCTCTCTTTGCCAGTTCGTCTTGTATGTTTAGTCAAGTCAACCAGCGTGTTTTTCCCCGCACTCCTTTTTCTAGTCCTCCCGGTTTTGACTGTTGCCTGTTTCTGGATTCTTTACCCGCCTGCCTGACCATCCTGCCTGCCGTTACCACGAGCCTGTCTGCCACTCTGTACCTCCAGGACTATGATCTGGTTTTGACCTTTTTGCCTGTCCATGACCATTCTCTAGCCTACCACTTTGGATTATTAAACATTGTAAGACTCCAACCATCTGGCTCCTGTGTCATCATCTGGGTCTCGCCTTGTGCCTTGATAGTTGTTAACAAAGAGACACACCTTGAGCTTACCCGAGGCTGCGGATTGATCCTGCCGACGTATAGAAAAAACAGCTAGGAAACCTGCTATTTACTCACCGATGTAGTTTTGTCAGGATGCTCGCTTTCGGGTTTGGGATCTGGTCCGGGGTCAGCAGTATGTCCTGCACCACCGACTCGTTGGAGTAGAAATCTTCATCCACATCGAGGTTGATGATCGCTGTTCTGATGTCCAGAAGATCTTTTCGGTCATAGGAAACGATGGTGGGAACAGATCAGCGCAAAAAAAACAACACACAAAAGTAGCCAACTTGGTCAGGAGTGCATAAAATGGCAGCTGTCCATTGCATTGCCATTCTAGTGTTTTCGTTGGAAGAACATTCATGTGTCCAGTTTTCTGAGGGTTAGGACAATATTCCATCAACGTCACATCGAACATACACAGAACACGGTTGCCATGTTGTCAGAATTTAAGATATTAAGGCTCTAGACACGTTTCATGGGAACGTAGCGCGAACATTCCTGTGTCCAGTTTTCGGAGAATATTGTCTGTTGACAAGGGATACCCACACCGTGTACTTTTAACATACAGTGTCTTCAACTTAAATATTTAACACACATGATTACATTGTTCATGATCATTTATACAGTAATTATTATTCAATATTTTTTATGTAAGCCAGTTAAGAACAAATTCTTATTTACAATGACGGCCTACCACGGCCAAACCCAGACGACGCTGCGCCAAATGTGCACCACCCTACGGGACCAATCACAGCCAGATGTGATTTAACCTGGATTCGAAACAGGTTCTGTAGTGACGCCTCTTGCACTCTTGATGCGGCACCTTAGACTTCTGCACCACTCAGGAGCATGTACTCAACTAGGATTTGAACTCACAACCTTCTGGTTCTACAGCAGTCAGATCTTCCTGCTACGCCACCATGTATCTGTCAGTTGTCAGTGAATTTGAATATTCTCTCATCATTGATTTTCTTGACTGAATTCAACAGTTTAAGGTCTTTCTTTATAGTTGTCTAATGTTGGTGGGGCATGTTAACCTGTTTTAATTGTACTCCTGAATCACTATGATCAAGAACAGTTTTTTAAAGTGTACTTTTAACAGAGCTGATATTTACTTCAAAGGCAATTCACCCTATTGATTACACATATCAAGTAGTTTCAGATCTACATAAGTGCCTACGGAGGAGGGGTTAGGCTTTCTTCTGGCCAGGGCCTAACTACACTGGCCCAATAAGCACATGCCCTAGAAATATCTCTTATCGGGTCTGTGGTTAGGGTGTTCATCATTGATGCTGGTGCTCTGAGTCCAAGATGTGCAAGGGCACTATTCTCAGATTCTCAGCAATACGTGTTAATGTCATTACTTGGCAACAGATACAACTGTATTGTTTGCATTTTAATTGCATTTTAATGTAGTACTACAATGAAAGATAGGCCATGTGGCGATGTTCATATTGAAACACATCATCTTTTTTAAAGTTCCCAACTTGTTTGATTTTTGTCCGATTTCCTCATCGAAAGATGGGAATCGGTAGTAAGAATTCTAGATAGCTGAGAATCATTTTGAAATCCACACCACATATTGCCATGTGGAAAAAACGTGTCTCTGGTAAGGAATCGCATCAGGTCTCGTGCATTTCTGTTCTTTAACATTCCTAATTTGTTGTGGAAACATGGCCCTGGCGGTAGTGTTGCTTCTGATGGAAATCTACCCAGAACCTGGTTGCCATATTCTCAGAATATCAGAAATGTGTATATTTACAGTAGCATGTCTGAACTGTCTCACATTTGCCATTTAAGCAATGATTATGCCAGTTATACCAAACCAATACACAACACAGAGTTTCAACTCCACGCCTACTCATTTCAGGGTTTTCATTTTTTTAAAACTATTTTCTACATTGTAGAATAATAGTGAAGACATCAAAACTATGAAATAACACATACGGAAGGAATCATGTAGTAACCAAAAAAACGAATCAAAATATATTTTATATTTGAGGATGTAAGGGGTGCATACTGGCGGCAGAGAAGTCAGGCGCAGGAGCAAAACATTTGTTACAACTGCACAGTTTAATAATAAAAATCACCGTAAACAAAGCAATCAAATACAATGGGTACAAAACCCGTCGTACACCAGACATAACGTGCACAAGCACTTCCAATAAACAATTCCGGACAAGGACATGGGGGGAACAGAGGGTTAAATATACAACATGTAATGATGGTATTGAAACCATGTGTGTGGGAAGACAAGACAAAACAAATGGAAAATGAAAAGTGGATCAATGATGGCTAGAAGACCGGCGACACAGACCGTCGAACGCCGCCCGAACAAGGAGAGGAATCAACTTCGACGGAAGTCGTGACAGAGGACAACAACCTCTACCTCAATGTGAGCAAGACAAAGGATCTAATCGTGGACTGTAGGAGAAGGGGGGCTGAACACGCCTCCCATTAACATCGAGGGGACTGAAGTGGAGCGGGTCGAGAGTTTCATGTTCCTTGGTGTCCACATCACCAACAAACTATCATGATCCAAACACAACAAGACAGTTGTGAAGAGGGCATGACAACACGTTTTCCCACTCAGGAGACTGAAAAGATTTGGCATGGGTCACCAGATCCTTAAAAAGTTCTACAGCTGCACCATCGAGAGCATCCTGACCGGTTGCATCACCGCCTGGTACGGCAACTGCTCGGCATCTGACCATAAGGCGCTACAGAGAGAAGTGCGTAAATATTTTCTTAACTCCATTACTTGAACTGCATTGTTGGTTAAGGGCTTGTAAGTAAGCATTTCACGGTAAGGTCTACACCTGTTGTATTCGACGCATGTGACAAATAACATTTGATTTGATTTTGATGGTTTATTCTCCCAACCTGTAGAACACTGGACACATGAATGTCCTAGCAACGTTCTCATTGAATGTTTCTAAGAACATTAATAATGTCATTCTGAGAACACATGCAATCAAATACATGTGTTTAGAGAACATGGCAACCGTGTTCTGCGTATGTCTGGTGGGACGTTGATGGGATTTTCTCCTAACCCACAGAAACCCGGACACATGAATGTTCTTGCAACGTTCCTATGATACTTGTCTAGCTCAGTGGTTCCCAAACTTTTATCGTCCCGTAGTACCCCTTCAAACATTCAACCTCCAACTGTGTACCCCCTCTAGCACCATGGTCAGCGTACTTTAAAATTGTATTTTCTGCCATCATTGTAAGCCTGCCATACACACACTATACTATTTATTAAACATAAGAATGAGTGTGAGTTTTTGTCACAACACAGCTCGTAGGACCAGGGCACATATAATAATACAATAATAATCAACAATTTTGCTCCTTATTTAACCATCTTAAATATAAAACCTTATTTGTTCATCGAAAATTGTGAATAACTCACCACAGGTCAACGAGAAGGGTGTGCTTGAAAGGATGCTGTCACGCTCGTCAAAATGACAGGACCAAGGTGCAGCATGGTGAGCGTACATTTTCCTTTATTTTGCAATGTCGCCAACAAAACAATAAACAACAAAACAAACGTGAAGCTCCGTAAGGCTATACATGCATTAAGGAAGACAACTACCCACAACTTCCCAAGGCAGGAAACTCTGAGCTCAGCCCAGTCCAGAAATCTGGCAGTGGCTTTCACTGAACCGCTTGTTGCAATGTCGATGAGTCTCTCTTGTTAAAGATATCAGTAAGTGGGCTGGAGGCAGGGCATGAAAGGGATAACAAATCCAGTTGTTTGTGTCATCCGTTTCGGGAAAGTACCTGCGTAATTGCGCTCCCAACTCACTCAGGTGCTTCGCTTTATCACATTTGACATAGTCCGTAAGCTTGAGTTCATTTGCACACAAAGAATCGTAAAATGATGGAAAGACCTGTGTGTTGTCCTTGTTAATGCAGACCGAGAAGAGCTCCAACTTCTTAATCATAGCCTCAATTTTGTCCAGCACATTGAATATAGTTGCTTAGAGTCCCTGTAATCCTAGATTCAGATAATTCAGGCGAGAAAAAACATCACCCAGATAGGCCAGTCGTGTGAAAAACTCGTCATCATGCAAGCGGTCAGACAAGTGAAAATGATGTTCAGTAAAGAAAACGTTAAGCTCGTCTCTCAATAAATAAAAAAAACGTGTCAATACTTTGCCCCTTGATAACCAGCGCACTTCTGTATGTTGTAAAAGCGTTACATGGTTGCTGCCCATATCATTGCATAGTGCAGAAAATACACGAGAGTTCAGGGGCCTTGCTTTAACAAAGATAACCCTTTTAACTGTCATGTCCAAGACGTCTTTCAAGCTGTCAGGCATTCCCTTGGCCGCAAGAGCCTCTCGGTAGATGCTGCAGTGTAACCAAGTGGCGTTGGGAGCAACTGTTTGCATGCGCGTTACCACTCCACTATGTCTCCCTGTCATGGCTTTTGTGCCATCAGTACAGAAACCAACACATCTTGACCACCAAAGTCCATTTGATGTCATAAAGCTGTCCAGTACTTTAAAATGATCCTCTCCTGTTGTCCTGGTTTCCAGTGGTTTGCAGAAGAGGATGTCTTCCTTAATCACGGGATCATTCCTATGAAAACAGTAGTAAACCTAATGAGACTCTCAAGAGAACGTTCTCTAAAGTACTTTGAATGTTTATTGTTAGCTGGGAAGGAATGAGATTTATTGATGGTTTCAACTTTATTTTGAAAACCAGAATCATTATCCACCTACTTAAGCCCTCAAAGACCAATGAAGATTGTTAACCGAATATCTTTAAAAGCAACTGTTTGCAGTTGACGTCACTTACTCCAATTAGCTACATTTGAACTAGATATCTTCTTGATAAAGTAATTCCAGATGTAGTAACACGCCGAATGGAGTGGACACTTCTTTAAAGAGCTAGCTTTTTTCCAACAGTTTTATCAAGTACTGTTTTATGAGGGTGGAACTGAAGTCCTGAAATAGTGTAGTCTTGCTAACAAGACAGACATTGCTAACAAGACAGACATTTAGCAGGCTGAAATGAAAAGGAAATAGCAGCACACTGTGACTCCAATGCCATACATTTAATTACAACCAAGATTTGGACAGCAGGCTGCCTTCATCACATTGTAAGCAGAGCAGAAGGCAACAGGGACTGCAGAGACCAGTTGCTTCCTGTCTGAAAGCAAAGTGACTATCTATCTATTTAGATGAATTATTTCCTCCCCTGGAGATAGTAATAAAAATTAGAACATCAGTGATTATGATCTCTCTCTCTCTCTCTCTCTCTCTCTCTCTCTCTCTCTCTATCTCTCTCTCTCTCTCTCTCTCTCTCTCTCTCTCTCTCTCTCTCTCCTCTTGCCTCTATTTCTTGTTCCATTATCTTGGGTGTAGTGACTGACTGATTATGATATCTCTCTCTCTCTCTCTCTCTTTTCCTCTCTTTTTCTCCTTCTCTGTCTCTCACCCCCTCGCTCTCTACCCCTCTTCCCTCTCTCTCCTCCTCCTCTCTTTCTGAAGAGGAGTGATAATTCCCTGCTTCCCTCTCCATTATTGACCAATCCACTTTGCCGGGAACAATAAGAATGACCCTTAGCCTCCTGGCTTAGAAAATACTTGCCCCAGGTTCAAGGTTTGAGTACTAAGGATATGTGTTTTAATGGCACAGTCGTACCATTGTTGATCATCAAGTGATACACTTTTCTTGGAAAGCGCATTACAGTTCAGGATGGAATGTGGAGGATATGTGACTTCATGTTTTCTCTTACAATTATTTTCCAGCCTTGTCCCAGATCGGTTTGTGCTGTTGTAGCCAACCCCTATGATGGTTGTTACATTTTGACGTGACGAGGATCATAGGAGATGGCTAGTTGTTGACTCTCCTTTAGGAGGGATCCTCCTGACTGTGTTTCTCTCTGTCCAGCCCGCAGAGAACAATGACGCAGCAACAGAGCCCCCGGTGAGCCAGGAGGAGAAGAAGGGGGCAGGAGGCCCACGACACTTGGACCCAGCTGGGCTAGAGGACTGGGAGCAGGGGTCCCCCACACAAGACCACCTGGAGAGGAGAGGAGGAAGAGACAGAGCAGGTGAGACCTGAAACATCACACCTTTCCATCCTCGTTTTCTTGAAATGTTTCTGTAAAGAATTGTTTGGGTACCTAACTCGACTCCATTGCCACCTCTTGCCTTGACGACCTGAAACACTTAATCTGTCCATTGTCTACGACTGTCAGTCTGTATCCACACACAGCCTGTGTGTGTGTGTCCACAAACCCTCGCCTGCCAGTCTAAACAGGGCCTCACCTAACCTGTCTGGTTTGTCCCACCTGGAATATAAATATCCATGTTCTGGTCTGCTGCTTGTTCCAGTATCCATGATGGCAGGGTTTCAGGTGTCCTTTCAGTGACATTAAAAAGCAACTTGGTCGAACACTCAATCACCTCGTGAATGACACCTGGCCTGTTGACAAATACTCTAATATTCTTAGGACTTCATTTCTACCACCCACTTGTCTTGAACACAACATCTTGTACTACGTTCATGTGTGTTTCCCCTCCATTACGTCCCTGCTTGTAGGCGTATGTGTTCAGCTGTACCTAAAATAGACACTTATCTGATCAGTCATGTGAGATAATATGAGCAGGTGTGTTATCAGATGGGAGTCACCGGAAGCTTCCTGAAGCTTGGGATTTAGCCGGTAATGAACCACCTCCCTGTATCTGCACTGTTAGCACTGATAGGACGATATAGGACCTAATCTGACCAATGGGAGGATCAGGGCCCAGTTATCCCCGTTAATGGACCGTGTAGGAAAACTGGGATCAGTTTGTGGGCATGCTTGCGTACGTGTGAGTGTGTTTGTGTGTCAGAGTAGGGAGGCTGGCGTGGGGAGGCTGCGTGGCCAACCGTTTCCAGATGGGGAAAATGGATGCAAAATGTTGAGGGAAAACCCCACTATTGGTTACAGACAGCCATTCTTGGTTGATTTAGCTCTGAAAAGGTTTGCGTGCGTTCCCATTTTCCTTGAGTGCAATCAAACAAAAGGAGCTTTGTAGCTGGATGTGGGATCGGGGTGGGGGGTGGGGGGGGTTAGTGGTAGAGTAGTGGGGTGGGGGTGGGGGGTGGGGGGGTTAGTGGTAGAGTAGAGTGTGTACCATGTGGCTGAAACCAAATCAAACCAAACCGCTAACTGGTGTGCAGAGCAGAGCATGACTTTTGTTCGTGTGTGTGCGTGCATGCGTACCGTGTGTGTGCGTGCGTGTGAGACAGACAGAGGAGGAAGCTGTCGGCAATGTTTATCTGTAATGGCCAAATGCAGCCAAGTATTATCTTAGCCCAGGCCTCCCACAGGAGAACCAGAGTGCTGAAATGCATCGTTCATAATCCATGAATGGAGTGGTGGTCGAGCTGGGTGGTTGTTGTTCGTGCCACTCCTATGGTATTTTTCAGGTCCATTGCAAGCCTGCGTTCAAATTTGAGTGTTTGCCTGAGCCTGTCTGGAGTGGGACAGATGGGCGGGACTATATGCATTTTTGGGATTATTCCATTGGTTCCTTTGCCCCAGGAAAATATGTCAAATACTACTGCTGCTGCCATGATGGTCTGGTTGGTATGGTAGGGGTCAGTGTCATGTTTCCATCCCGTGCTGTGACTGTGGTGGGGATGGAGTGGAGGAGGAGGAAGAGAGGAAGCCCTGCTCTCATTGGCCCTGAATGTGTGTGTGTGTGTGTGTGTGTGTGTGTGTGTGTGTGTGTGTGTGTGTGTGTGTGTGTGTGTGTGTGTGTGTGTGTGTGTGTGTGTGTGTGTGTGTGTGTGTGTGTGTGCGTGTGTGTGTGTGTGCGCTCTGGTTTTGTGGGGTTCAGACAGAGGCACAGGGAGAAGCAGGAGGATAGGAGAAGAGATCACCAAGCGGGCATCTGGTAGACATTAGAAACAAGATGCCTTCTAGTGGCTTCACAGGAATCACAGGACGGTGCCAGCAGCAGCTAAACCACATGCAGACAGAGGAGAGACTCTCTCCTTCTTCTCTTCTTCTTCCCTGCTTCCTTTCATTTCACTTCCTGATCCCCGTTCGTCTCTGATCTCCTGTGCTCCGCTTCTTCCTGCCTTTTCTTCCTCTTTTTCCAAACGTTCGTCTTCCTCTCTATCCACTCCCTCTGTTGTATCTCACTTCCTCAAAGGTCTAATTCATCTCCAGTCTCTTCCCACAGGCCAGGACCCTTGGTAATATTTCCCCCCGCGTCTCAAGGGGTCACGAGAAGTAAAGTGAACCCAACGTGATCCCTAGGTCTCCCTTTCCCCTCCCCACTGCCCCCCACCCAAACATCCAGTTCCAGTGTTTGATAGTAGTAGCTGACTGATGGATGTCCTTATGTGTGGATAGGGGCTACCCCTCTCTCCTGTTTTATGATGTTGTCTTTGTCAGGGACAAATGCTTAAACCCACAACAACAGGAAGAGGAAGTGAACCGGTAATCATGGCAAAGTGCTCAAAGTTGACCTGTAACCATGGTAAAGTGCACGCACACACACACGCACGCACGCACGCACACACACACACACACACACACACACACACACACACACACACACACACACACACACACACACACACACACACACACACACACACACACACACACACACACACACAAACACACACACACACACACACACACACACACACACACACACACACACACACACACACACACACACACACACACACACACACACACACACACACACACACACACACACACACACACACACACAGCTCCATAACCTCAAGTCCAGCAGAACAGACATAGTGAAGACATATAGGACATACGTAGTCCTAGTTATGTCGTTATATTAGTCTGCACAACAGCATAATGGTATCGGAATTGATGTTGGAGAGTTACAGTGTGTTACTGTTCTCTTCCCAGGTTTGTCATAAACATGTCGGCTACAGAGCCATTGAATACGTACTGACTAGTATCAAGCCACATTACCATGCCACAGTACCAATAGACATTTTGTCAACAGTAGTTTGGAGGCTTTGCTGTAAGAGTGGCACAGTAAAATGCCCTCTGGGCTACAAAGTACTTGAAACATCTGGGCCCTCTGTTGTCTTTCATCTCAGCGGTCCTCTCTGCTTTTAATATGGTAGATGATATGATACTATGGCAATAGTCTCAGCCGCCCTGCATCACATTACAGTACAGTACATTTCAACATGCCCCTGGATGGAATGTCATAACAATGACGAGTCAGAAGGGACAGAACAGATCAAAGTAAGACAGCTAGAATAGCCCGTGGATTGTAGACATAAAATGATGTCTGTTGTGCCGTGACGGTACACATCAGCAAACACCTTTTGACCTACTTTGAGAATAGTTTGTTCTTCTCTCAGTCGTCTCTCATGGCAGACTGAGCTAGCTAGCGCATGCAGTATTTGGTACTGTGTGACGGGATTAGTCGAACGAGAGGCCACACAAGGCCATGCGCGGTCACGCTTCTTCTGAGGACATAGTGAAAGTGAAACATTCATTTGCCGTATTCCCTGACAGTACAGCGTATACACAGAAAATAGCCAAGTTGACGTTTCTCATTGTGTATGACTTCTCTATTAAGTTCCGTAACAAAACAGGCACCAGTAGCACAAATAGAATGCACATGGGGAGTTTCTTAGGGATTTTGGTACACTGGGGAAGAGGGGGAAATGCACCAATCACCTCACAGTCCTCAAGCAGGGTAATCTGACAGTCCATGTCACAACAGGTGATCCCACCGATATTGTTCCTGCTTTTCTCCCCTATGAATAGTGTGTAAATAGTATTCTTGTCGTCTCTTTGTATCTCTTGGTATCAATTTTATGCATTCTACATTGAAATACATGTTGTAAAAGTATATCAAAGATATAGTTTATATTTGAGATTCTTCAAAGTAGCGACCCTTTGCCTTGATGAAAACTTTATACACTCGGGCCATTCTCTCAACCAGCTTCACCTGGAATGCTTTTCCAACAGTCTTGAAGGAGTTCCCAAATATGCTGAGCACATGTTGGCTGCTTTTCCTTCACTCTGCAGTCCAACTCATCCCAAACCATCTCAATTGGGTTGAGGTCAGGTGATTGTGGAGGCCAAGTCATCTGATGCAGCAGTCCATCACTCTCCTTCATGGTCAAATAGCCCTTACACAGCCTGGAGGTGTGTTGAGTCATTGTCCGGTTGAAAAACAAATGACATTCCCACTAAGTTACAGGTCTGTGAGAGCCAGAAATCTTGCTTGTGAGTAGGTGACCAAATACTTATTTTCCACCATAACTTGCAAATAAATTCATAAAAAATCCTACAATGTGATTTTCTGGATTTTTTTTCTCATTTTGTCTGTCATAGTTGAAGTGTACCTATGATGACAATTACAGGCCTCTCTCATCTTTTTAAGTGGGATAACTTGCACAATTGGTGGCTGACTAAATACTTTTTTGCCCCACTGTACATCACACGGCGGTTGGAACCAAAAATCTCAAATGTGGACTCATCAGACTAAAGGATAGATTTCCTCCGGTCTAATGTCCATTGCTCCTGTTTCTTTGCCCAAGCAAGTCTCTTCTTCTGATTACTGTCCTTTAGTAGTGGTTTCACGCAGCCTCCTCTGAACAGCTGATGTTGAGATGTGTCTGTTACTTGAACTTCGTGAAGCATTTAGTTGGGTTGCAATTTCTGAGGCTGGTAACTCTAATAAACTCTGGGTCTTCCTTTCCTGTGGCGGTCTTCATGAGAGCCAGTTTCATCATTGTCACGCCTTGTCTCTGGTGCTCGAGGGCGCCAGGTGACCCATCATTACGCACACCTGTCACCATCATTACGCTCATCAGCACTTCATTGGACTCACCTGGACTCCTTCACTTTGTTGATTGCCCCCTCTATATCTGTCTGTTACTCAGTTTGTTCCTAGTGTCAGCATTATTGTCGTTATGTTTTCCCTGTCCAGAGACTGTCCTTGTTTGTTTCATGTTGGTTATTTATTCACTCCCTGTACTTGCTTCCCATCTCCCAGCTCCAGTCCTCACAATCACAGTGCTTGATGGTTTTTGCGACTTGAAGAAACTTTGAAAGTTCTTGAAATTTTCAGGATTTACTGACCTTTATGTCTGAAAGTAATGATGGACTGTCGCTTCTCTTTGCTTATTTGAGCTGTTCTTGCCATACTATGAACTTGGTCTTTTACCAAATAGGGCCATCTTCTGAATACCACCCCTACCTTGTCACAACACAACTGATTGGCTCAAACACATTATAAGGTTGCCTATAAGACTACAAATAGGCCTAGGTCTAATATTTATAACCTGTGCTTCACACTTCATGTGTGGCCAACGTTATGCGGCTGAACGTTTGAACAGTGTTAAGCTAGTGCTGACTCCTTCATTGAGATGTCATAGTTCTGATTTAAGCCCTTGCCACATTCATCAGACTCACACACAGCTGGGATGAATGTACACTACACAGCCAAGCTACACATACACACAGAGAGGGAGTGTTCACTCTGTTCCATCGGACTGCGCAATACACTGTCTCGTCAGCCCAGCCAGGCAATTTATAAACTTGATCTCCACTATAAAAGCATCTAGACATTATCTCACATTTCTTTTAAACTAACATTTAGTTTTCAACTAAATGTATAAACTTTGCTGTCTGTCTCTCTGACATATCCATTATTTGAATATGTTGGTAACCCGTTGTTTAAAGGCTTATATAAGTTATAATGCCCTCGAAGCCGGTGTTTGGAGGATATATTGGCACGGTTTGCCCGCCCTTGGCTTCGTCTCAGGCCTAACAACAGCCGTGCCAATATATCTTCCAAACACCGACTTCTTGGGCATTATAACTTAAATAAGCCTTTGATTCAGGCAGGGTCAGGGAATAGGGGGCACATCTGACTGTTGATAGTTTCCAGGTCCAAACAGCAGGTTCCATGGAAAAAAGCAGCATGATTGAGAGGTGGGAGGTGGATGGATACTGTTGAAAGGTGGGAGGTGGATGGATACTGTTGAGAGGTGGGAGGTGGATGGATACTGTTGAGAGGTGGGAGGTGGATGGATACTGTTGAGAGGTGGGAGGTGGATAGATACTGTCGAGAGGTGGGAGGCGGATGGATACTGTTGAGAGGTGGGTGGTAGATGGCTACTGTTGAGAGGTGGGAGGTGGATAGATACTGTTGAGAGGTGGGAGGTGGATGGATACTGTTGAGAGGCTGGAGGTGGATGGATACTGTTGAGAGGTGGGAGGTGGATAGATACTGTTGAAAGGTGGGAGGTGGATGGATACTGTTGAGAGGCTGGAGGTGGATGGATACTGTTGAGAGGTGGGAGGTGGATAGATACTGTTGAAAGGTGGGAGATGGATGGATACTGTTGAGAGGTGGGAGGTGGATGGATACTGTTGAGAGGTGGGAGGTGGATGGATACTGTTGAGAGGTGGGAGGTGGATGGATACTGTTGAGAGGTGGGAGGTGGATGGATACTGTTGAGAGGTGGGAGGTGGATGGATACTGTTGAGAGGTGGGAGGTGGATGGATACTGTTGAGAGGTGGGAGGCGGATGGATACTGTTGAGAGGTGGGAGGTGGATGGATACTGCCAGGGAGGGATAGATAGGGCAATCTGATTGTAATGTGGTGGTGTGTATGTTGTAGCTGTACAGTGAGGGAGGCACGGATGGAAAAGGACACACACACACTCCTCCCCCCAGACAACCATGGACATGCACTCCGTCTGCAGGTGGGTGTGCTCTGTGTGTGTGTTCTGTGTGCTCTCAGTGCGTGTGTGTGTGAGAGAGAGAGAGTGTGCTACTCTGTTCCTGTTTCTGCTCTGTGCTCTGTTCCCTTCTCTCTGGAGCCGCCCCATACTGCAGCGGTGTTGCACAGGATACACACAGACACACACACAGTGGTGAAGAACAGGACAGGCAGACAGGTCGATAAACAGAGCAGCACCCCTACAGACAAAAGAGCCACGTACGGGCCACGTGCGTGTGCACACACACACACACACACACACACACGCGTGCGCGCAAACACACACGTGCATGCACACACACACACACACACACACACACACACACACACACACACACACACACACACACACACACACACACACACACACACACACACACACACACACACACACACACACACACACATACACACACACAGGCCAGAACACAGGCCAGAACACAAAAATAACCTCCCCCTGAGACACTCAGACTAGAGACTACTTACTGCCTAGTGCCAATTTGCCCAGGGCCGGACTAATGAATTTGGGGCCCCGGGGCACCTACATTCCTGCAATGCTATACATTTTGCCATAGGGCAGAGAGAAAAATGTGCTTCTCATCTCATGCTATTCTTCATTATTTGCCATGAGGATTAGATAATGATTTTGCTGTTTTAAAGATAATTTCCTGCTATTCTACACATTTTGCCATGAGGCTAAGAGAAAATGCAGGAGCACATGAGTGCTTGAGTTTGCCTTAATTGGTGTGTGAGAAGAGAAAGAGAGAGAGACAGAGAGAGAGAGAGAGGGGGGGGATGGAGAGAGGGAAGGGGGAGATAGGGTAGTGAGAGAAACTGGGATAGTAGGGAGGGAGAAAGTGACAGGAATAGATGTAGAGGGACAGGGGGTACGGGTGGGAGCAGGGAGAGAGGGAAGTGTAGAGCGAGAGTAAAATATGAAATCTGTGAATAATAAGGCACATCTCTTGGACGGCATTCAACAGGGGAACGAGAGAGTGATGTGTGAGAACGAGAGAGAGAGAGAGGGAGAGAGAATTTAATGTGCGGCTGGGGGAGAGGGAACGTGATCTGAATATAACCAACTGCATTCTGCCTGATTTCACATCCAGTAGGGTTCACTTTTCTCCCGGGAAACCCGGTATTTCCCGCCAAAACCCGGAAGTGCCATTGAAAAGCATTCAATACATTTCATGAGCCCTACCTTAACGACATTTAATGAGCCCTGCATTAACAGCATTTATTGAGCCCTGCATTAACGACATTTAATGAGCCCTGCATTAACGACATTTAATGAGCCCTGCATTAACAACATTTAATGAGCCCTGCATTAACAACATTTAATGAGCCCTGCATTAACAACATTTAATGAGCCCTGCATTGACAACATTTAATGAGCCCTGCATTAATAACGTCATTTAATGAGCCCTGCATTAACGTCATTTAATGAGCCCTGCATTAACTTCATTTAATGAGCCCTGCATTAACGTCATTTAATGAGCCCTGCATTAATGCCATTTAATGAGCCCTGCATTAACGTCATTTAATGAGCCCTGCATTAACGGCATTTAATGAGCCCTGCATTAACAACATTTAATGAGCCCTGCATTAACGTCATTTAATGAGCCCTGCATTAACGTCATTTAATGAGTCCTGCATTAACGTCATTTAATGAGCCCTGCATTAACAACATTTAATGAGCCCTGCATTAACGTCATTTAATGAGCCCTGCATTAGCAACATTTAATGAGCCCTGCATTAACGTAATTTAATGAGCCCTGCATTAACGCCATTTAATGAGCCCTGCATTAACAACATTTAATGAGCCCTGCATTAACAACATTTAATGAGCCCTGCATTAATGACATTTAATGAGCCCTGCATTTAACGCCATTTAATGAGCCCTGCATTAACAACATTTAATGAGCCCTGCATTAACGCCATTTAATGAGCCCTGCATTAACGCCATTTAATGAGCCCTGCATTAACAACATTTAATGAGCCCTGCATTAATGACATTTAATGAGCCCTGCATTAACAACATTTAATGAGCCCTGCATTAATGACATTTAATGAGCCCTGCATTAACAACATTTAATGAGCCCTGCATTAACAACATTTAATGAGCCCTGCATTTATGACATTTAATGAGCCCTGTATTAACAACATTTAATGAGCCCTGCATTAACAACATTTAATGAGCCCAAGCCCAAAAATGCTCAAATGATTGTGCCGTTATCCAATATGATAAAGGCTACTGCACATTACGAATGACAGAAAAACATAAAAACCCATAGATGCAGTTTAGCTATATGCTCTCTTGGTTAAATAAATGAAACTAGCTCCAGTAGGCAACATTGTTTGAGAGTGAACTGTATTACTGTACTGTATTGTATTATACTGTATGATATGGGCCGGAATTACGCACATCGTTCAAACCATGATAAAACAGAGAGATAACATGTAATTCTGGTGCAGCACATGCAGCCTACAAAGTTAAAAGTATAGGCTGATTTAATTTTGAAATATAATAGGGACTATTTGTATAATTAGTGGGCTGACGAATATGTACCGTTCATAATATTTCCCCTAATGTTATTAGCCTACCTCCTCTTTCTCTCTCTCTTATTGTTTCTTCATTTCTTCCCCGCTTTCAACAGTTAAATGAAATACGTTTTGTTGTCCTTATCTTCATCACAGCGGAGGCTGCTGAGGGGAGGACGGATCATAATAATGGCTGGAACGGCGTCAATGGAATGGCATCAACAACATGGAAACTAAGTGCTTGATGTATTTGATACCATTCCACCCATTCCCCTCCAGCCGTTACCACGAGCCTGTCCTCCCCAATTAAGATGCCACCAACCTCCTGTGCATCATCATTCTAATGACATCCTTGAATAATACAGGACTAGAATTAGGTGCAGGCTTTCACTTCTCTTCAGGAGGTTTGAAAGGCTATGGGTGGGTCTGAATAAATACAGTGCCTTGCGAAAGTATTCGGCCCCCTTGAACTTTGCGACCTTTTGCCACATTTCAGGCTTCAAACATGAAGATATAAAACTGTATTTTTTTGTGAAGAATAAACAACAAGTGAGACACAATCATGAAGTGGAACGACATTTATTGGATATTTCAATTTTTTTTAACAAATCAAAAACTGAAAAATTGGGCGTGCAAAATTATTCAGCCCCCTTAAGTTAATACTTTGTAGCGCCACCTTTTGCTGCGATTACAGCTGTAAGTCGCTTGGGGTATGTCTCTATCAGTTTTGCATATCGAGAGACTGAATTTTTTTCCCATTCCTCCTTGCAAAACAGCTCGAGCTCAGTGAGGTTGGATGGAGAGCATTTGTGAACAGCAGTTTTCAGTTCTTTCCACAGATTCTCGATTGGATTCAGGTCTGGACTTTGACTTGGCCATTCTAACACCTGGATATGTTTATTTTTGAACCATTCCATTGTAGATTTTGCTTTATGTTTTGGATCATTGTCTTGTTGGAAGACAAATCTCCGTCCAAGTCTCAGGTCTTATGCAGACTCCATCAGGTTTTCTTCCAGAATGGTCCTGTATTTGGCTCCATCCATCTTCCCAACAATTTTAACCATCTTCCCTGTCCCTGCTGAAGAAAAGCAGGCCCAAACCATGATGCTGCCACCACCATGTTTGACAGTGGGGATGGTGTGTTCAGCTGTGTTGCTTTTACGCCAAACATAACGTTTTGCATTGTTGCCAAAAAGTTCAATTTTGGTTTCATCTGACCAGAGCACCTTCTTCCACATGTTTGGTGTGTCTCCCAGGTGGCTTGTGGCAAACTTTAAACAACACTTTTTATGGATATCTTTAAGAAATGGCTTTCTTCTTGCCACTCTTCCATAAAGGCCAGATTTGTGCAATATATGACTGATTGTTGTCCTATGGACAGAGTCTCCCACCTCAGCTGTAGATCTCTGCAGTTCATCCAGAGTAATCATGGGCCTCTTGGCTGCATCTCTGATCAGTCTTCTCCTTGTATGAGCTGAAAGTTTAGAGGGACGGCCAGGTCTTGGTAGATTTGCAGTGGTCTGATACTCCTTCCATTTCAATATTATCGCTTGCACAGTGCTCCTTGGGATGTTTAAAGCTTGGGAAATCTTTTTGTATCCAAATCCGGCTTTAAACTTCTTCACAACAGTTTCTCGGACCTGCCTGGTGTGTTCCTTGTTCTTCATGATGCTCTCTGAGCTTTTAACGGGCCTCTGAGACTATCACAGTGCAGGTGCATTTATACGGAGACTTGATTACACACAGGTGGATTGTATTTATCATCATTAGTCATTTAGGTCAACATTGGATCATTCAGAGATCCTCACTGAACTTCTGGAGAGAGTTTGCTGCACTGAAAGTAAAGGGGCTGAATAATTTTGCACGCCCAATTTTTCAGTTTTTGATTTGTTAAAAAAGTTTGAAATATCCAATAAATGTCATTCCACTTCATGATTGTGTCCCACTTGTTGTTGATTCTTCACAAAAAAATACAGTTTTATATCTTTATGTTTGAAGCCTGAAATGTGGCAAAAGGTCGCAAAGTTCAAGGGGGCCGAATACTTTCGCAAGGCACTGTAACTGCTATGGCCTACTGCCATCGCGCGTTCGCTCTTCATTCAAACTACCTGTGAGTCTTATTGACTGCTGTATTTACATTCAGAAAAAAAGAGCTTGCGTCCCTCTTTGAATAGTCTATTGGTATAAGAAATGCTAAAAAAAAAAATTGGTCCAGCAAGCTATTCTAGTCTAGCGTTTCCTGCATGGGACTCCAAGAGCTAAGGAGCAGTTTTTTTTAAGGAGGCCAGAGGAGCACAGGTGCTTGGGTATTGTGCAAGAGACCGGGGCTATAAGCTAGAACCTTATTATGCCTAACCCATCACTAATTAGCTAAATACAAGACTAATATTACATTTAATGTATTACCTGGAAGAGGTAGGCTAGGACATCTATACATGGTACAGTATATTAATCTAGAACAGGATTGTCTATTTCGGATGCAATTTGAATGGAGTTGATGGAGAGGGAGAAAGACTGAGTGCACTGATGTAAAGCAACGATATTCGAGTGATAGGCTGTTTTAAAACTCTGCAGCTGCAATTAAAAAAAAAATGGAATCTTTACAATTAAAAAACAAGGAGACCCCCGATGCGGATGGGTAAATTAGACGTGCATTCGGTCTTTGTATTAGGGTAAATACAGGCCTGCCTGTCACAAGACAAAAAGTTACCATGATGCGATAGATGACAGGTCTACATGCATTGTGAAATGTGCTCCATACTGAGATGGGCTGTCTGTCCCCACACTGAGTGTTGATGATTCATCATGCGGAGGCCGTAGAGAAGCCACATTTAGCCACTGCTTATAATTTAACAGTTCCATTTCACGCCATGCTGTTCGTATAAATAATTGATTATAATTTACCCGTTTCTCGTAGTTATTTATCCCGGGAAAAGGGAGTGGTTTTGTGCCGTAAATCCCGGTAAATCTCGGTAACAGGGTTCCCGCCATTCAAACCTACTCTCCAGTGATTGGTGAGAAATTCATGTATGCATGTATGCCTTTGCCTATGTGAGATTGCAGTACAGATGTAGCATCTTAATTTTATCACTCTTTTGTTGCTGAGAATTTTCCTGCCCACCTGGGAATGCCAAACTGTACAATATTCAAAGTTTAAAAAGGATTCTAAAGTTTGTCATTTTTACTTTAAAATATCAGACTTGATTTGCCCTACCGAAAAATGAATCAACCCCTAAAAGAAAAATGTCCATGAATTATAATTTCCTGTTGCTGTAGGATTATTTTCCTGCTCTAGTAAACTGGCTCAAATTAAGATCCTACAGCTGTACACGTGATACATGTTTAAAGACATGCCACATTACAGACACGGAACATACAAAGCACCGCTTGACATTTCTCTGGAGGCGGGAAACCTGTATCGCTGAGTCACTTCCTCCTAACTGGAATCTACATCCCCGGGCGGTAAGGATGCCTTCTCCCTCTCAGACTCAGCTTCTACGGAAAAGACAGACAACCAGACATTCCATATGAGGACTGTAGGTGTGTACTCCCGTATGTACAATATCTACAGTATGTGGCTGTATATTCCAGCATGTGCATTTATAGATTTCCCCATTTTCCATGACCATGCACGGGGTGCTGAGCCAGCTTCTTCTAGGCATCTGTGTTTATGCTTGACGATGTGTGTGAGGATTAATCATGTTTAGTGTGTGTGTGTTGGGGGAGGTGAGGGTGATATAGAGGAAGGAGGAAAGGAGAGAGAAGATGTCTGGGTGTTCACCTCACCTCCCCCTCCTTTCCCTCCCGCACCATCCCCTTCGTCCTTCCCTCTTTTTCCTGGAAACACGCGGCCCAGTGATGGAGAGCTAGTCTTCCATGCTTCCACTGACATTCACGACTCTTCACACACAGCTCTCAGGCCAATGTCAAAGTTCACCAGGTCCAGAAGTGTGTTTAGTGACTGTGGAGAGAACGATAGGAGGCTAAACTGAACTGGGATCTGGTGAGGCGACATGGAGGCTGGCTCATTGCCCTGGTCTAAACTCCCCCTTCTGGTCCACTGGTATAAGTACAATAGTTGGGCAATACTCTTTTCAACACATTTGCTTTTCAGATGAATCTCGTTACAGAGACAAAGGCGGAGAGATTTTTTTTTAAAGCGTGCACAAACACAGAAAGACGAAGACGAGGAGAAAGAGAGGGAGAGCGGCGGTCTGTGATCTCACAGTGGTTGGCCAGGGCTTTGTGTAACCTGGCTGAGAGCTGATATGTACTGAGAGATATGTACTGTAGTTGTAGCTGGGAAATGGTATGTACTGAGAAATATGTACTGTAGTTGTAGCTGGGAGATGGTATGTACTGAGAGATATGTACTGTAGTTGTAGCTGGGAGATGGTATGTACTGAGAGATATGTACTGTAGTTGTAGCTGGGATATGGTATGTACTGAGAGATATGTACTGTAATTGTAGCTGGGAGATGATATGTACTGAGATATATGTACTGTAGTTGTAGCTGGGAGATGGTATGTACTGAGAGATATGTACTGTAGTTGTAGCTGGGACATGGTATGTACTGAGAGATAAGTACTGTAGTTGTAGCTGGGAGATGATATGTACTGAGATATATGTACTGTAGTTGTAGCTGGGAGATGGTATGTACTGAGAGATAAGTACTGTAGTTGTAGCTGGGAGATGATATGTACTGAGAGATAAGTACTGTAGTTGTAGCTGGGAGATGGTATGTGGACTTTACTGGGGCTGTAGCTGGATGGCTCTTTTCTATTACATGTGATCTGCTTGGATGTTGTCTGCTGATGCTCTGATGTTCACACAGACACATTGCAAAGTGTGTGAGAGAGAAAGTGTGAGTGAGAGAAAGTGTGAGTGAGAGAGAGTGTGAGTGAGAGAGACAGGGAGAGAGAGAGAGAGAGAGAGAGAGAGAGAGAGAGAGAGAGAGAGAGAGAGAGAGTAGGTGAGTGAGAGAGTAGGTGAGTGAGAGAGTGAGTGAATCAATCAAATGTATTTATAAAGCCCTTTTTACATCAGCTGATGTCACAAAGTGCTGTACAGAAACCCAGCCTAAAACCCCAAACAGCAAGCAATGTAGGTGTAGAAGCACGGTGGCTAGGAAAAACTCTCTAGAATGGTCAGAACCGAGGAAGAAACCTAGAGAGGAGCCAGGCTAGGAGGGGTGGCCAGTCCTCTTCTGGCTGTGCCAGGTGTAGATTATAACAGTACATGGCCAAGATGTTCAAACGTTCATAGATGACCAGCAGGGTCAAATAATAATAATCACAGTGGTTGTAGAGGGTGCAACAGGACAGCACCTCAGGAGTAAATGTCAATTGGCTTTTCATAGCCGATCATTCAGAGCTGGAGACAGCAGGTGAGGTTTAGAGAGAGAGTCGAAAACAGCAGGTCCGGAACAAGGTACCGCATCCGGTGAACAGGTCAGGGTTCCATAGCCACAGGCAGAACAGTTGAAACTGGAGCAGCAGCACAACCAGGTGGACTGGGGACAGCAAGGAGTCATCAGGCCAGGTAGTCCCGAGGCACTGTCCTAGAGCTCAGGTCCCCCTGAGAGAAGAGAGAGGGAAAGAGAGAGGAAAAGAGAGTGAGAGAATTTGAGGGAGCATACTTAAATTCACACAGGACACCAGATAAGAAATACACCAGATATAACAGACAGACCCTAGCCCCCCAACACATAAACTATTGCAGCATAAATACTGGAGGCTGAGACAGGAGGGGTCAGGAGACACTGTGGCCCTGTCCGACGATACCCCCGGACAGGGCCAAACAGGCAGGATATAACCCCACCCACTTTGCCAAAGCACAGCCCCCACACCACTAGAGGGATACTTTCAACCACCATCCTGAGACAAGGCTGAGTATAGTCCAAGAAGACCTCCCCCACAGCACGAACCCGTACTGAGAGAGAGAGAGAGAGAGAGAGAGAGAGAAAGAGAGAGAGAGAGAGAGAGAGAGAGAGAGAGAGAGAGAGAGAGAGAGAGAGAGAGAGAGAGGCTGTGGTGTGTGGCATCAGACTAACGCATGTTGAAGCAGCTAGGGATAGGATGTTGGAACCATGCCAAAACAGAGGAGATCAAAGAGGAAAAGCCAGAGAGGAGAGGAGGGACCTGGGAACTCCTGTTGTTTGATGACTGGTCCGGGTGTATTCTGTGACGAGGGTTGTTGTGTGCCAGTCGGTAACCACGCTTCTCTGGTTCCCCTGGTCCCCCCCCCCCCCCCCCTCCCCCGATTCCCTGGGAGAGGAACCTGAGCTGGTTCTGTGACGCTGCTGAGATTGGTGTCCAAAACGTACTGGGAGTAGGATGACAGTGGGATGAGCTCATACTAAATCTGCTGAGTCATGGAGAGCCCGAAGTAAAGATGGCCTGGTATATTTCGTTGGCGCAACAAGCGTGACAGTGAGTCAGCTACCTTTGGAGCCGTACAGTATTCCCTGTCACCAAGTACCAAGTCATGTGCTGCTATATCGATGGCCGCTAAGGTTTCACACAAGGACATATGGACACGTGCAGTCTGAGGTAATACCAAGACATACCAAGGTAACCTCTCGTCAAAATACTAATTTATTCAAGCTTAGGTTTAACAACTACCGTTTCCTAACCTCTCAGCCAGGTTTCCTCGCACCCGATGATTTCATCGACAAGGAACAAAGATTTTACAAGTCAGAGGCGGGTTAAACAAATGCAGTTTATCCTCTCACCCCCATCCATGTAAGGTCAAATGTGGAGTTTGGTAAGGACCAATGAGGTGGACTCGAATCAACGCAGAACAAAGCGAAAGTTGGTCAGCGCCAACTGTCCAAAAGAATCTCTTCTCCAGCTAAAGGAATGGGTCTGTTCCAGTGTTCAGCCTGAGTCTCAGACCTAGTTGAGTGGGTGGCCTGTGGTAGAGAGAGAGGTTTCCATGGACCGTTAGTGACGGCTACCTCTGGGGTCTACCCCTCACAGTAAGACAATCAGGCTCGCGCCTGTCTTCAAGCTTGTCTTCGGCACTCTATTGTACAGTCATTCTGCTCATGTCACACACACACACGCACGCACACACACGCACGCACGCATGCACGCACGCACAAAGAGAACAATGCCAACATTGTGAAATTGGAGCCTGGAGCTCCATTTAAGAGAGAGAGCTCTGTCTCCCTGTTGGCCCCTCTATCATAAACTAACGACAGGATCCAGTCAATATCCAGACAACAAGCCTGTGTGTGTGTGTGTGTGTGTGTGTGTGTGTGTGTGTGTGTGTGTGTGTGTGTGTGTGTGTGTGTGTGTGTGTGAATGAATGAATGCACAATGAATGCACGATGAAAGGATTTGAACGTCAGACTGGCTGCGTTACTAGTGTTACCAGTTTGGATTTCTGTACTAAGTCACCACATACCAAATAAACAGTAGACCCAGTTTCAGAAGTGTTTGAACCCAGGTCTGATATACAGTGCCTTACGAAAGTTTTCGGCCCCCTTGAACTTTGCGACCTTTTGCCACATTTCAGGCTTCAAACATAAAGATATAAAACTGTATTTTTTTTGTGAAGAATCAACAACAAGTGGGACACAATCATGAAGTGGAACGACATTTATTGGATATTTCAAACTTTTTTAACAAATCAAAAACTGAA